>NC_133648.1:34723823-35023823 GCF_009905375.1 Apium graveolens
TGAGATCATTGATCTTTGCTTTTCTTATATCCTGATCCGGTCTGATCAAATAAGTTTTATCAGACTCAAGATTGAATTCCCACAGCCCTGTACCCTAGAAAGGTAGTTATAATTTGAGCAGAATTGGGCTTCATTTCAACTATATCACCCTTGTGATCTCTGTGCTTTGGAACGTATGTGCTGTCAAACTTAACAGAATAAAGCCTTTCTGTCTCTGAATCTGATCCTTCAAATAGTTTGCAGCAGTCCCTGTCAATCTGTCATCCACTTGAAGTAAGAATAGTACATGCTCCAATTCTCAAAATACTTCAACGGAATGGCATTTTGCCTTATATGATAAACCCTACCATCTGTCATGAAATACAACAAGATGTATCTTTCAAGTAGGTATGGTAAACCATTTGTACAGATTCCAGTTGATTCAATCTCTCAGGAGTTGCTCCAATACCTGGTTCACTCAAGGAAGTTGGATCATTGGTAGTGTTTTATATTCTCCTTTCATCAGCACTTCCCAATCCAGTTTTATCTCTTGCTTCCTTTCCAGTAACTACTCTTGCTTCAAAACCACTTGCAGTAGTCTTCAAAGGTTGAGTCTGTTTTGCTTTAGTGAATCCTGGTAGGAGTGTCTTTGGTCTATCTTCTGATATCAAGTTAACTTGAGCTATGTCAGAGGTTACTTGCTTCTTCTCAATATCAGAACTTACAATTTCTTGACTCTGAACAACTTGAGCCATGTCAGAGGTTGTTTTAAGAACTTTTCTTGAAGTCAGAGCAAGATCATCCTTTTCATCAGTAATTTCTTCATCCTCAGAAGGTACATAAACCTTGATAGGTTCACCAACCTTTTCTTTACCCTTGGATCTTGGATTTATCCGTGGTTGTGATCTAGCCAATGTTGCTTCAGAATGTGTCCTTTCTTTTATCACAATGCCTTTGAGTTTTGGAAGTGACTTTTTACCAGAAGCTTCAGATTTAGATGTGACTTTCTTTGATTTAAGCCTGGCTTCTTCTTTCATTAAACTCTCCAAGTCCATTCCTGGATTTTCCTGAAGAAATAACTGTCTTGACATTTCCTCATCAAGATCTAAAAGTTCATCAGAACTTATCCTTTATCAGTAGCAGAACTTATTCTTTTCCCATTATCAGAACTTATCCTGTGACTAGCTTGTCTTGATGTGAATCCTCTACCTTGACTATGACCTCTACCCATTCCAGAGCTTCCTCGATCATCTTTTCCATCATCCTTACCTTTCAGTGTCTTGTCAGTCTTGCATTTGGACTTAATTATTTTCTCCCCCTTTTTGGCATCAACAGGTAATAGAAGAGAGACAAGCAATTCCACTGAAGATTGGATTTAATTAAGTTGTGATTGCTGAGAAGCTTGATTTGTCAGAATATCATCAATCTGAGCTTGTTGATTATCTTGAGTCTTCTCAATATAAGCAATCCTGTCAAAGGTAGGTTGGAAGAACTTTTTCTTATCAATCTTGTGAACTTGTTCTTGCTTCATTAGTTCTTCCCTTAAGAGATGTAACTCTGCATGAGTATTTGAATGAAGACCTTGTAAATGTTTAGTACTCAATGCAGTGACTCTAAGCTGTGTTTTGAAATCATCAGTATTTAACATCTCATCAGCTTTTGTCAATTGCTCAGCCGGATTCTGTGCAGTTGGAACACAGGTGACTGAGTTCCATTCCTTAGTCCACTCCTGTCCTGCATGAGTTTCACTCCAAGGCACTGGTGCTTCTCTGGTAACAAACTTCTTAACAAGTTCAGACTTAAGAGTAGTTTGTTGAGGAGCATGTCCTGAAGGACCTGCTGCATCAGCATCTGTATTTGTAGCAGCATCACCAGTATCTCCAGCATTTGCAGCATCAGAACTTACAGAACCAGTATCTTCTGATAAAACAACAGTGTGAGTAGCAATGGAGGCTTCAACATCCTCTAGTTGCTGATCTGGTTCTAAGTTCTGATCAACAGCCAAATCCTGATTCTCACCTAAAGTCTGATCATCAGCATTATGATGCAGAGAAGGTGTTGTAGATAACACTGGAGTTTGAACAACATCAGTAACAGGTGTTGTTGAAGGATTAGTTGTTGTTGTAGCTTCTAAGAGAATTACTTCAGGTACAACCAAGGTTTGAACATCAATATCAGCACTTGTGCCTGGAGCAACAGGAGACACAGATGGTGTGTTATCCTTTTCAGAAACAGCTTCCTTAGATGTAGTTGATGGAGAAGAAGTGACTGTAGCAAATTCCTTGTCTTGTGAGATCAGAGAATCTTTGATCCCCTTCCTTAGCTGCTTCCTCTTCATCATCTGAAACTGGCCTTTTTGCCCTCTGTTTCTTGTATCTCGTTGTTGATTTGGATTCCTTGGGAGTTTCAGGAACTGTCATTCTTCTAAGCCTTTGAGAAGCCTAGATCCCCCAATTCCAGAATCCTTCTGAGAAGTCTCTTTCTCAGCTTCACCTACAACAGGTTCTGAAGAAGGAACTTGGTCCTCAGTATCAGATTCATCTCTCAAGGCAATCCTCCTTCTCTTTTGAGGTGTTTGAGGAACAGTCTTTGTCCTCTTTGGCTTGGAGGATGAAGGCTTCACAGTAGGTGCTGAGGATGAGGGTTGAACAGTCTGTGAAGTGGAGAGATAGGATTTGAGATATTTCCTGAGGGTAGGTTGAGTAGAATGAGTGGTAGGTGCTGAGGATGATGGTTTTTGAGTGTTTGTTGTTGGTTGGACATCAGAGTAAACAGATCTATAAGTATCAGGATCAGCATTTACTAGGATCTGTTTTACAGACTGAGGAATCTGTAATGGTCTAACCACTGATTTCTTAGTGTCAGCATTTACCAGGTCATTAAAGTAGCGTTTTGCAACTTTAAAAGGTGGGGTTGAGGAACTGACTAATTGAGGTTCATCAGTACAAAAAGTATAAATAAGTTGACAGAATCTAGCAAAATAGACAACATTCCTATCCTCTGTCATCCTATCCCCAATAAAACCAATTATACCAGTTACAAAATCAAAATGAGTTTGATTTATAATAGCATATCCGATGTGCTGACTCAGAATTGGGATAGCATCAAAATTCGAACATTTTTTCCCAAAAGCTTTAGTGATGCAGTCGAAGAAGAAGCTCCATTCTCGTCTGATATGAGCCCGTTTCAACTGCCCAAGTTTTGCCAAACTCTTTTCATACCCCAAATTTGCCATTAACTCCTGAAGAGCTGATTCTTCTGGAATTGAAAAGGTACAACCTTCTGGGAGATGTAGAGCCTTGCGTATTGTACCAGGAGTAACTGCATAAGAAGAATCACCCACTTCGAAAACAATACTAGGAGTGCCATGTCTACCACCATCATCAAAGTGCCCAGTCCGCCAAAACGTCAGAACTTGTTGGCTCGAAAAGACTGAAGGTTGGGTTAATGCATACCCAATCTCATTGTGTGCAAGAAGATCTTGCACAAAATGCAATTCAGATGGAGCTTCAGCATGATCAAGAATTGCAGCATAGTTGTTTGGAACAAACTTAGCTCCATCAATGATTAAATCCTTAGGTGCTATGTGAAAAATTGAGATTTAAAAGTGCCTGTTAGGTGTTTGGTAAAATGTCTGTATGAAAAACCAACGTGAGAAGAAGAGAGAAAGAGAGTAAAAGCAAGTAGAGAGAAAAAGTATGAAGGAAATAAAAGATTAAAGAAATCCTCTCTCTGTCGTACTTATACTCTGGAAAAAAATGTTACCGTTGGACACCTGCCAGACATGCAGTAATAACGGATAGTTACTGGGCGCGAGAAAATAGTAATCATTACTTGCCCACTTGCCTGTTTTCAAGGAAAAACTATTCCACTTACCCAGATATTCCATTAATCAAGGTGAAACAGTTTTAATTCAAAATTGAAACCGTTCCCACTGATTTAATTAATTTTCACTGCAACATTAATATTCTGAAAAGAAATCAAGTGAAAGTGACCAAGATAAATTATATGAGTAAGTACTGATAAAGGAAAATCAGAACTTAAAGTAAAACAGAATTTATATGGTCATCAGAATATGAATAATTATCAGGATTTATCAATGCATTACAAAATAACTTAGAGACAAAATCTTGAAATAAAAACAAATTTCATTAATATATCAACATTCATGAAATTGAAATTACATCAGTACTTATACAAGATTTCCCTAAGCTACTAAACCTAACATCAACAGCCTTAGTCCTAGCTCAAGAAGAAGGGCAAGGCTGATGATGAAGAAAAACAGGAAGAAGAAAATAAATCATTTCTTCTTCCTACTCTCGACAAACAGAATGGCGAGTCGGATGATTCGCTCTTGCTGGCGGAGAGCTTCCAGTCTTTCCTCCTCCAATCGCTCCAGATGGCGATGGTAATCCATATAGAAGAACAGGAGGTAGGTCAGTACCTCCTGTGGGACAGAGTCCCATATTTCCTCAAGAATGGTCGTGACGTGCCATTCCTGCTGCCAATCAGCACAGCTTAGCTCCATATTAAATGTTTGGTAATTCAAAAACATGTTGTATCTGACCATTGTGTTTTTGAAGGAAAAAGTATGAAGGTAAGTTTGTGAGAAAGAATTTGATGAGAAGGCTGATGTGAAGTGGTTGCTTATATAGGCAAGTGAATGCCAGGAGACGCAAAGGAATTTAATGCTAACAGGTAGAATTAATTCTACTTCGTCTCCCCAGACTTTGAAAAAGAATAACATTCATTGGAAAGAGAAAACATGGTTTAATGCGCACAAGTAACAAGTAAAAGTAGACTGTTGAAGTACGAATACCATTAACCCTAACCATAGTGACTATTAATCTTCCACTTCAACATATTCTTGTTTGAACCGAGACTGTTATCAAATTTTATCCACAGATAAGTCAAGTAAAGAATTTAGACTGTAATATCAGAACTTAGACTTATTTCAGAACTTAACAGTCATCAGAACATAATTTCTTAACTCGGAAAAAAAATGCTTATCTGAGTAAATCCTCATACAAGTTCTGAGTGATACTCTTCAGAACTTAATCTTCAGAATATGCAACCAGAACTTGTCCTCAGAATTAGTGCAAGGTGACACAATGACTGTTTATCTAAAACAACATAGACCACCACAGTAATTTTCATCATTCAGATGGAGTGATTAGTGTGTGCATCAAGCTAAATAGCAGACAAAGAGTAAAGTCTGATTCACTTCAGTACATCTTAGAAATAAGGCATAACTAAAATTTTGCTAAAGAGCTGTCATTATCCTGAAACCTACTGATGAATGAGTTCATGCTTGAGTCCACCTCAACTGATTTGTGCTAATTTGAGGCATCTTTTTAAATTCTATTTTACAGTGGCTCCTCAGTGTAAGTGAGTCACGCCTGATTATCAGAATTTATGCTATTATCAGAGTATTTCTCCAGTAATCATAGAGTGTGAAAAGTCACCAAGAAAATATTTTGCTTTTCTAATGCATATTTACTTAATATCAGCAATGCACTTGGGTCTTCCCTTCCACATTTTTACTCTAGATCTCAAAGGAGTACCTGATTTTATTCTTTGATCCTTTTTATTTTTCTTTTATAAGTGAGGTTTATCAGCACTTAGTACATTCAGCAGTTTTACTAGTATCAGAACTTAACAGATGAGTAGCATTATTCTAATTTGTGACTTAGTAATAAGATAAACAAAGTAAACTCAACTAAGCTCAATTATCAGAATTTGCTTGTGTCATAAAATTTCCACAGAAATAATTACTTCTTACATGGGATCATTTGTTTATTGAAGACTTCTAGGTCAGTATCTAACACAATTATTCTCATAGGATTGAATGGTTACTTAGACAGACATATCACTTATCAGAGTTTAGAAACATATATCAGACAACAGTCAGTACTTAAAAACATTTATCAATTAATCACAGAATACACAAAGAGATTAAATTCTGTAAATACTGATCATAAAGTCTAATAACACAGAACAAGATTAAGCAGATTTAGAGAAAGAACCTGAAATCATTCCAAGTTCATTTACCAATCTTGTAAAAGTGGCTTCACACAGTGGTTTTGTGAAGATATCTGCTAGTTGTTGATCTGTTGGAACAAAGTGCAATTCCACTGTACCTTCATCCACATGTTCCCTTATGAAGTGGTACCTGATGCTGATGTGCTTTGTCATAGAGTGTTGAACTGGATTACCTGTCATAGCAATAGCACTTTGATTATCACAGTAAATAGGGATTTTAAAATATGTTAACCCATAATTCATTAACTGATTCTTCATCCAAAGAATCTGTGCACAACAGCTTCCTGCAGCAATATACCCTGCTTCTGCAGTTGATGTGGAAATTGACTTTTGTTTCTTGCTGAACCAAGAAACCAATCTGCCTCCAAGGAATTGGCAGCTTCCACTTGTGCTTTTCCTGTCAATTTTGTAACCTGCAAAATCTGCATCTGAGTAACCTATTAGTTTAAAATCTGATTCTCTAGGATACCACAATCCCAGATCAGCTGTTCCTTTAAGATACTTAAAAATTCTTTTCACAGCTGTTAAGTGAGGTTCTCTTGGATCTGCTTGAAATCTTGCACAAAGACAGGTAACATACATGATATCAGGTCTACTAGCAGTTAGATAGAGTAGAGAGCCAATCATACCTCTGTAATCAGCAATATCTACGGATTTACCAGTATCCTTATCCAGTTTTGTTGCAGTGGCCATGGGAGTGGATGCACTTGAACAATCTTGCATTCCAAATTTCTTCAGCAAATTTCTGGTGTACTTAGTTTGACAAATAAAAGTGCCTTCTTCATTCTGCTTGACTTGAAGGCCCAGAAAATAGCTAAGTTCCCCCATCATACTCATCTGATATCTTGACTGCATCAGTTTGGCAAACTTCTTGCAAAGTCTGTCATTTGTGGACCCAAAAATGATATCATCAACATAAATCTGGACTAGAAGTAAGTCCTTTCCATGGTTGAGGTAGAACAATATTTTGTCTATTGTTCCTCTGTTGAATCCACTTTCCAGAAGAAACTGAGCTAAAGTCTCATACCATGCTCTAGGAGCTTGCTTAAGTCCATAAAGTGCTTTATCAAGCCTGTAGACATAATCTGGATGTTTGGAATCTACAGAGCCTGAAGGTTGTTCAACATATACTTCCTCCTCCAATTCTCCATTGAGAAAAGCACTTTTCACATCCATTTGAAAGACAGTAAACTTTTTGTGAGCTACATAAGCCAAAAATATCCTTATGGCTTCTAACCTAGCAACTGGTGCAAATGTTTCATCATAATCAATTCCCTCCTGTTGAGAATATCCTTTTGCAACCAGCCTTGCCTTATTCCTTGTAATTATGCCATCCTGTCAGTTTTGTTTCTGAATACCCACTTTGTACCAACAACAGATCTATTCTTTGGTCTTGGTACTAGGGTCCAGACTTTGTTTCTTTCAAATTCATTCAACTCTTCCTGCATTGCTTGCACCCAATCAGCATCTTGAAGAGCTTCTTCCACTTTCTTTGGCTCAGTCTGAGAGAGAAAAGAGTTGTAAAGACATTCATTTGAAGTACCTGTTCTAGTTCTGACACCTGCATCAGGATTTCCAATTATCAAATCAGGTGTATGTGATTTTGTCCACTTCCTTGCAGATGGAAGGTTTTCTCTAGAACTGGATGCTCCCCCATGATCCATGCTGTCTTTATTTTCATTTTCTGATGCTCCCCCTGAAACTATGCTCTCTGAGTTGGATTCTTTAGAATTTAGATTTTCAACACTGGCAGAACTTGGCTTATCAGAACTTGACGAATCAGAACTTGAAGAGCCAGATGTATGTTCTGATGTTTCTTGAGATGTGGTAAGATCTTGAGTATGCTCCCCCTGCATAGGTGCATCTTCCTTTGACGTAGTCACCACAGTTTCTGTTGTGAATATGTTGTGCACTTGATGATTACCTAAACAAAACATCTAAGTAGATTTTACTTAGTGAAATAATGTAGCACTCGACGGATAAGAATTATAGTCCCGACGGATAACTCAGTTTGAGTACCGACGGATGAGTAATTTATTATCCATTGAGTGAGTAGCTTATATAATGATAAGTTTGTAGCACAGTGTTGTATGCACCTTTGTATAGAATCTGTAGTAGCATATAAGTCATGTTGACTTTAACTAGATATGCAGAATAGGTTGATTAACTGTACATAAGCAATGTCTTGTAATTCTGTATAAGTGAAATGAAGTCAAGTGCCAAAATAGCTATCAACGGATGCTTAACAAAGCTTCGACGGATGATCAAATAACTTTCAACGGATGTTCAAAATAGCAGTCGACGGATGATCAAGTAAGTCATCGACGGATGATCTGAAAGTCGACGGATGATAATATCAAGATTCAAACATCAGTTGAACAGTGAAAGCTGACACACAGCCGTCGAGATTGGATACAAACACACTGTGGAAGCCCATTAACTGGGTAATAGAGGACGAAAAGCAGCAAAGATCAAGACTGTTAGATTTTATATTTATTCAGTTCTTTTGACTTTGTAATCTTGGTAATATATATAAACCAAGAGAGTAGCAAATATAAAAAAAATAACTAAGAAAACTAAGTGAGCTTAGAAACAAACACAGAGAAATCTTTGTAAGCACTATCTTTAGCATTTCCTGTGTTCTTAGTTATTCTATCTTGTAAAAGCAGCTGTGAGCATTTCTGCACACAGAGTTCTCTCGATATATTAATATATATCTCTGGTGGAATTGTTTAAATCCACCAGAAAGTTTTTAAAGACTCTTGTTTTTAATTACTCTTGTTTTGATTCATTAAAGTTTATATTCCGCATTGTGCTAATCAAAATAGATATATCTATAATCGAGTTGAACATTTTTATTTCAAGAAAAAGGTAAAGAATTCCATTCAACCCCCCCTTCTGTAATTCTTGCTATATTGTTAAGGGACTAACAATTGGTATCAGAGCAAGCTCTTAATCTACAAAGAGTTTAAAGATCAAAACAATTCAGCAAGATGAACAAGAAATATGTTGGAGTCAAGATTCCTTTTCTGGATAAAGATAATTACCATCATTGGAAGGTAAAGATGCATCTTCATATGCTTTCTCAAGATGAGGCCTATGTGGACTGCATAGAAAGAGGCCCTCATGTTCCAATGAGAGCTGCAACAGGAAATGAACCATCAGTTCCAAAGCCAAGGCATGAATGGTCTGATCCTGATCTTGAACAAGTAAGGAAATATAAAAAGGCCATGAACATTCTGTTCAATGGTGTTGATGCAGATATGTTTGATAACATCATCAACTACAAGACTTCCAAGGAAGTTTGGGACACAATACAGATAATCTGTGATGGTACTGAGCAAGTAAGAGAAAATAAAATGCAGCTCCTGATTCAGCAATATGAGCATTTTCACAATGAAGAAAGTGAGGCACTCACTGACATTTTTAGTAGATTCCAAAAGCTACTAAATGCTCTTAAATTGCATGGAAGAGTCTATCAGACTAAAGACTCCAATCTGAAATTTCTCAGATCTCTTCCAAAGGAATGGAAACCAATGACAGTCTCATTGAGAAACTCACAAGATTATAAGGAGTTTACTTTGGAGAGACTGTATGGCATTTTGAAGACCTATGAGCTTGAAATAGAGCAGGATGAAAGAATAGAGAGAGGAAAGAAGAAAGAAGAAAGGAGGATCCATTGCACTAGTTGCTGAACTGGAAAAGGAGAAGGAAGTGAAGATGGAAGCTGTGGAATCAACTTCAAAGGCCTGTGAAAGCAAGGGTAAAGGGCTAGCTGCAGAAAGTGAAGATTCTTTGAGTCAAGATGACACGGAGGACATTGATGAGCACCTAGCATTCCTTTCAAGAAGATTTGCCAAGCTCAAGTTCAAGAAGAACTTTGGAGCTGCCAAGCCAAATAGAAACATGGTGGATAAGTCAAAATTCAAGTGTTTCAAATGTGGCTTGGCAGGGCATTTTGCAAATGAGTGTAGAAAGTCAGATTCCAGTAAGAAGAGATTTGAGTCTGTGGATTATAAGAAAAAATACTTTGATCTACTCAAACAGAAGGAAAGGGCTTTTATTACACAAGAGAATGACTGGGCAGCTGATGGTTTGGATGAAGATGAGGAGATCAGCTATGTCAATCTAGCCCTTATGGCCAAGTCTGATGAAACAGAGACAAGTTCCTCAAGCAATCAGGTAATTACTACAAACCTTGCACATTTATCTAAAGCTGAGTGTAATGATGCAATAAATGACATGTCTACAGAATTGTATCATTTGTATGTTACACTTAAGTCCCTCACTAAAGAAAATGCTAAAATCAAAGAAAACAACTTGTTTTTGAGTGAGAGGAATAATGTGCTTGAGTCTCAGTTTGTTGAGTTTGAGAAACTAAAAATTGAGTGTAGAATTGCTAAGGAGGAATTAACTGAGTCCTTGAAAAAGGAAGAAATTTTAAAGAAGCAGCTCGATCGTGAACAGGAGGTGATTAAAGCATGGAAAACATCCAGAGATGTTCATGCTCAAATCACCAAGGTTCAAGGAATTTAGTCCTTTCGTGATGAAGCCTGGAAAAAGAATAAGGAGAAACTAGAACCTATTTTGGTAGATGGATTGCTGACAGATGTAGACTCGACGGATGATGAGGACTATCCGTCGGATAACAAAATGTGTTATCCGTCGAATGATAAAAATCCTCATCCGTCGGCTGTGAACAAACCCATTAGTAAAGCCAAATTAACCAAGCTAAATGAAAAGTATGGGTCTGTTTCCAAGAACTTTGTTTCAGGGGAGTTAAGTCAAGCCAAGAAAGGGAAGAAGGCTAATGTTGGTCATATGACTGTCAAAAAGTTGAGTGACAGACTTGAGAAGATAGAGGTAAAAACAGAAACTAAAAGGAAAAACAATAGGAATGGTAAAGTAGGGATTAACAAACATAACAACTACACACCTGACAAATATGCTCCTAGAAAAATATGTGTCAAATGTGGTAGTGTAAATCATTTGTCTGTTAATTGCAAATCTGCCATGCCTACTCCCATGTCTGTTCAGCCTCAATTCTGTAACATGAATGTCATGCCTCCTATGCCTGTTAATGCTATGCCTACACAGAACATGAATGCACAGTTTGCTAATATGCCATTTGCACCTAATCCATATTATGCTGCATACAATATGCCTCAAATGCCATTTAGCATGCCTTACTGGAATAACATGTTTGCACCAAGCATGCCATTTCCTGTTAGCCATAACATGCATAATAATTTTGTAGCATCTAGTAGTTTCAAAGGCCCAACCCAAATGACTAAGAAAGAATATGAAATTCCTAAGTCAAATGAGTTAAAACCTAAGAAATAGAAGAAGAAAGCTAACAAGGCAGGACCCAAGGAAACTTGGGTACCAAAATCAACTTGATTTGATTTTGATGTGTGCAGGGAAACAGAAGGAATCTTTGGTACTTGGATAGTGGTTGTTCAAGACACATGACTGGTGATTCTACCCTGCTCACAGAGTTTGAAGAGAGAGCTGGCCCAAGTATCACTTTTGGAGATGACAGCAAAGGTTATACTGTGGGATATGGCTTGATTTCAAAGGACAATGTCATCATTGAAGAGGTTGCCTTAGTGGATGGTCTCAAACACAATCTGTTGAGTATCAACCAGCTTTGTGATAAAGGCAACTCAGTAACCTTCAACAAAGAAACCTGTGTTGTGATTAATAATCAAAACAACAAAGTGGTTCTCACTGGTATGAGAAGAGGAAATATGTATCTAGCTGACTTCAACTCAAATAAAGCAGAATCTGTAACTTGTATTCTCAGTAAAGCAAGTCAAGATGAAAGTTGGCTATGGAACAAGAAGCTATCCCATTTGAACTTCAAGACCATGAATGAGCTGGTAAAGAAAGAGCTAGTTAGAGGCATTCCTCTGGTGGAGTTTACAAAGGATGGACTGTGTGATGCCTGCCAAAAAGGGAAGCAAATTAAAGCATCATTCAGGAAGAAACTTGATTCAACAATTGAAGAACCTCTGCAACTGCTTCACATGGATTTGTTTGGACCAGTCAATGTATTGTCAATCTCAAAGAAAAGATTTTGCCTAGTAATTGTAGATGATTTCTCAAAGTTCTCTTGGACCTATTTCCTAAAGTCCAAAGATGAAGCTAGTGAAATCATCATCAATCACATAAGGCAAGTTAACAATCATCATGATTTCAAAGTTAGAAGAATCAGGAGTGACAATGGAACTGAGTTCAAGAACTATGTCATGAGAGCATTCTGTGAGGAAAATGGGATCCTGCATGAGTTTTCAGCAGCAAGGACTCCGCAACAGAATGGAGTAGTGGAAAGAAAGAATAGATCTCTTATTGAAGCTGCAAGGACAATGCTTGAAGAATCAAAATTACCAACATATTTCTGGGCTGAAGCTGTCAACACTGCATGCTACACTCAGAACATCTCTCTGATTAATCAAGCAAAATGCAAGACACCTTATCAATTGTTCAAGAACAAGAAGCCAACTCTGAACTTTCTTCATGTCTTTGGCTGTAAATGCTATATTCTGAGAAATCAAACTGATCAAAATGGGAAGTTTGATGCTAAAGCAGATGAAGGAATTTTTGTTGGATATGCTGTTGGTAAAGCATATAGAGTCTACAATCTAAGAACCAACATTGTTGTTGAATCTATACATGTTGTGTTTGATGATAAAAAGATTGAAGGACTAAAAGATGGAGATTACCATGAGAGCCTCAAATTCGACAATGTTGAGATGGTTAGTGAAGAAAGTGATGATGAAAGTGATCAAGAAACAGTGTCTAAGGATAATGCAGACAAATTTACTACAAATGAAGCACAAAACTCAACATCCGTTGAGTTACATAATGCTTCATCCGTCAGAATGCAATCTATATTATCCGTCGGAAGACAACCTGCCTCATCCGTCGGTACTCAAAATTCACCATCCGTCGGGTTATCAAAAGGAGCAGGAAGTTAAGGTAGATTACCCATAGAAAGCACCCCAATTTCAAATCAAAGATCCACAAACTCAGGGGGAGTTTCTAGCAATCAAAACTCAATCACACATCAAGACAACATTGAGGTCTCTTCATCTAGGGCTAATCTACCTTAACCAAGAAAATGGACAAAAGATCACCCCTTTGAACTGATTATTGGTGATGTTTCTTCCAGAGTTCAAACCAGGAGAGCAACTCAAGAAGAATGTCTATACAGCAGCTTCCTGTCTAAGGAAGAACCAAAGAAGGTAGAAGAAGCCTTATTAGATCCTGATTAGATTTTAGCTATGCAGGAGGAGCTAAACCAATTTGAAAGGAATAAAGTATGGAAGCTGGTACCCAAGCCTAAAGGAAAGAATCCAATAGACACCAAATGGGTATTCAGAAATAAGATGGATGAAAATGGCATAGTAGTAAGGAACAAAGCAAGATTGGTTGCTAAAGGCTATTGTCAGCAAGAAGGGATAGATTTTGATGAAATATTTGCTCCTGTTGCAAGACTTGAAGCCGTCAGAATCTTCTTAGCCTATGCAGCCCATGCCAATTTCAAGGTCTATCAAATGGATGTCAAAAGTGCCTTTCTGAATGGAGATTTGGAGGAAGAAGTGTATGTAAGTCAACCTCCTGGCTTTGAAGATCCAAATTTCCCAGAGTATGTCTACTATCTATTGAAAGCACTTTATGGACTGAAGCAAGCACCTAGAGCCTGGTATGACACTTTATCAAAGTTCCTTTTAGAAAATCACTTCACAAGAGGTACTGTAGATAAAACTTTATTTTTCAGAAATGTGAATGGCTCTAGCATACTTGTTCAAATTTATGTAGATGATATTATTTTTGGCTCTACAGATGAGAAACTTTGTAAAAAGTTTGCCAAACTGATGCAAAGCAAGTATGAAATGAGTATGATGGGAGAACTAACTTACTTTCTTGGTTTACAAGTTAAGCAAGTTAGTGATGAAATATTCATTAGTCAAACTAAATATATTTTTGATCTTTTAAAGAAGTTTGATCTAATGGATTGCACATCTGCAAAAACTCCCATGGCCACTGCAACTAAGCTTGAACTAAACACTACTGAAAAGTCTGTGGATATTTCAAGTTATAGAGGCATGGTTGGCTCACTTCTGTACTTAACAGCCAGTAGGCCAGATATAATGTTTGCTACATGTTTGTGTGCTAGATTTCAGGCTGATCCTAGAGAGTCTCATTTGATAGCTATTAAAAGAATTTTCAGATATCTCAAAGGAACACCAAACCTTGGCATTTGGTATCCTAGAGATTCTGGTTTTGATCTAACTGGTTATTCAGATGCAGATTATGCAGGTTGCAGAATTGATAGAAAAAGCACAACAGGAACCTGTCAATTTTTAGGAGACAAGCTTGTGTCCTGGTTCAGTAAAAAGCAAAATTCAGTTTCTACTTCTACAGCTGAAGCTGAATATATTGCTGCTGGCAGTTGCTGTGCACAGATTTTATGGATGAAAAATCAATTGCTAGACTATGGTTTGCAAGTTGAAAGGATTCTTATTTTCTGTGACAACACAAGTGCAATTGCCATCACTGAAAATCCAGTGCAACATTCAAGGACAAAGCATATAGACATCAAGTACCATTTCATAAGGGAACATGTAATGAATGGTACTGTAGAGTTACATTTTGTTCCAAGTGAGAAGCAACTTGCAGATATTTTTACCAAGCCACTGGATGAATCCACCTTTTCTAGGTTGGTAAGTGAGTTAGGTATGCTTAATTACTCTTGAATTTATCTGAATTATTCTTGCAAGTTGAAAAGAAGCCAGAAATTTAGTTGATTTTTAGTCTTGGATAAAATTTTGGCTAAGTCAAAATTTGTCTCTCGGCGGATGACCATTATCCATCGGGTTGAGTCATCCGTCGATATACAAATTGTAAATAAAAATCAATTACTTTTCTGGAATATTTTAAAGCTCGACGGATAACATTTTATCCTCATCCGTCGAAGTGTCTAAATCTTAACCGTTAATTCCTGAACATTATCCATCGAGTATACTTACAGTTTATAAGCATTACACGACGGATAATGGGTGGAATTTTTAAAGTTTATTTTAAAACGGTAATTTTAGGCAGTTTCTATTGGGTAATTTATTTCTCTTTATTATTTTTATCCGTTGAGTTTGAGCAAAGTATAAAAGCCTATTTCATTCTAATCATTTTCTTTTATCATTCTCAAATTCAACTGTCTTATTTCATTCTCTCTCAAGCAAAAATCCTCTTTCTCTTCAAGCTTTTATTCCCTAACAATGGCACCCGTAGTAAAGATCATGTCACAGACTGGGTTCATCTATGAGAAGAACAACTTCACTGCCTTGGTCAATAAGGGGATTCAGCAATCTGAAGACTATCATAAGATGATGGACTTCGTGAAGAACTGCAAGTTAAGTTTTGATATGCTAGAATCACCCACAATTTATTGTGAAGTTGTTGAGGAGATGTGGACAACAGCAATCTATAACTCTACTGACAAAACCATCACTCTGACCATCAAAGGTAATGTTTTCTGTATCAATAGTGATGTCATAAAAGCATGTTTCAAGATTCCTGATGACAATGTTACTGCACCACACACTGACACTGATATTGTCAATATGCTAAATTCCATTCATTATGCACTTCCTACTGCAAAACTAAGTGAAATTAGAAGACTAGGTCTTAGGAAGGAATGGAGTTACTTGTGTGATGTATTAACTAAGGTCTTTTCTGGAAAAATCAGTAATTTTGATTCTGTGAATATTTCCATGCTTAACATGCTATACATGCTAGTTACAGACAAATATTACAACTTAAGTGATCTGGTTGTGTATGAGTTAGGTTATAAACTAGGTGACTTAGCCAAAAGAGGAAAGAATATTTACTATGCTAGATTTTTTATGCTTTTGGCTAACCATCTTTGTGAAGAGATTGTACTTGAGAACCCAACCAACAAATTAGCGTGTTGGGTTCAAGAGAGAAGAATCATTACAGATTTGAACAGAGCCAACCATCACAAGGATGTGCCAATGTTCTATTTTCCTGTAATGCTGGCACCTCAGGTAAGTGAGGTAAGTTCATCTACACTCTCAACTATTCCAATCCCTTCTATTTCTTTGACTTCGGGCATAGTTATGGCAACTGTGACAATGACCAAACAGTTGCCTACCAAAGCTGCCAAAACAACTGTAATTCTTAAATCCAAATCAAAGAAAACCCCCTCTGGTATCTCTCAAAAGGTACCAGTTGAAAATTCTACCAAACACAAAGAGGGGAGTGTGAAGGAGGGTAAGATAGGTGAGGGAAGGGGTGAACATCAAAGAAACCCCAAGGATAAGGTTGGAGAGATAAGTGAATCCCAGCCTAGCCACACTGCAGTTTCCCAACAAACTGCAGTGCTTAAAAAGGACAGAAGCTCACTTCTAGCTGCATCCTCCCAAAAGGATGTGGCTATTGAACAAAGCTCTCATCCAAGAGCACAGGCCAAGAGGGTTAGGGACACAAGCCTACACCAAACTTACACTAGAAAGAAGAAATCCAAAACAACTGGGGATGCACAGGACACACACTTAGTGCAAACTGGTGCTAAAGACACAGTCTCTGCACCTTCTCAAATTCAGATTGATGTGGCTCCAATAAATGTGGAGTCACAGCCAAAATCTCTCTTGATAGAAGCCACTGAAACACAATACTCACCAACCAACTCACTGGAAGTGGACATGATAAACACTTCAATTCCTGATTCCCCTTCTTTAACTCTATTGGGGAAGCCAAAATCTAGTACAAGTGAGCATCATCTTTTAGATGATTTGTTGGCTCACTTGCCAATTCTTTCTGATTCTATTGTGACATCTGTGCCTCAAATAACTTCAATCAACACAGAGTCAACAATAGTTTCTCTTTCCACCTCATTCATTTCTACTCTCTTGATGGATATTGCTCATCCGTCGAGTAGTGATTGTATCCCGACGGATAAGCTTAACGGCAGTTATCCGTCAGATAGCTTTACCACTCACCCGACGGATATCATTTATCCGTCGAGTGTCTCTGCACAACTTCAAACTTCAATAATTTCAAGTGCAGAAGATTTGGTGGTAATACAATCACTCTTAGGACTGAGAGAGGGGAGTGTATTGAGTGAGAGGCTGGGTTGTTCCCAGGCAAAAGGAGAGGAAAAGAGTGAATCTCAGCAATCCATTCATTCAGGTTTGGCAAAAGTGAGTGAGAGGAGTCCCACCTTAGTAGGTGAAGGTGAGGGTGTGAGGGTGGGGAGCCAGGGTGAGACCCTGATGCAACAAAAGAGAGAACATGAGAGAAAAGCAGGTACTGGAGCAATAAGGATGGAGCCAGCCATTGCTAGTGAGTCAATGATTGTGGATGATGCTGAAAAGGAAAGACAATTTCAGTAACATTACAAAGCTGTAATTGATAACATTTCCTTGGATGCTGACACTTTTACTCACCCTGTTTCAGCCTATCAACTGTTGGCTGCTCAGGGAAATATGGAGGCAGAGCAGACTTTACACTTAGTGCACACCACAGAATCTCTTCAAAGAGATAAAGCTGCTGTCAACAGGATGCCTCCTCAAGCTGGAGAGCCATCTGAAGAATTTGGAGTAAATTCTGATGATGATGACTCTAGTTCTTTGAATGGAAGCATGAACTTAGGGGGAGCTGAAGGCCAAAGTTCTGCTTTAAGTTTACCTGAATGGGCATGGGCAAAGGACTTTACACCAGGACAATTTGAGGTGTCTTTGGTAAGACAAGTAACAGCTATTCAGCAAGCCCTTCAGGAAGTTTCAGATGCTGGTACTAAGGCTGTTCTTAAAGCTCATCTAGACTCCTTGCACTTAATGAAGATCCAACACTCCAGACAGAATATCAGTGTGGATGAATTAAAAAAGGAGATAGCTGACTTAAAGATATACAACTCTGAGAAACTGGATTCAATAATGCCATATGGTACCATGCATGATTTATTACAAAGGTTGAGAAGAGAATCAGATTCTGAAAAGAAGATAGCCAAGCTGGAGACCAGAGTTCAAGTTATTGAGAATTCAGTGGCCCTACTTCTTCAAAATCAACAGACTCAGACAAATCTTCTCATGCAACTGGCTAAAGCACAAGGCCTAACTCCTTCACTTGATGATAACAAAAAGGGGGAGAGAGAATCAAGTAAGGGGGAGAAAGGACCAACTAAGGGGGAGAACATTGTAGTTCAAATCAGCAAAGTAATTGTACCTTCAATTACTATCTCCAAGCCACCAGTTGCAGATGGTATAGATCTTATAAATGCAGCAGCAGCAAGTTTGAAAGATGCTGATAAAGAAGAGTTGACTCTGATCAACTGGAAAAAGATTGATGAGGAAATACAGAGAAAGTTTCAATTAGTCAAGGAACCAGATCAGTCAGCAATCCATCACTCTCATGTCAAGCCAATCAATGTGAATGAGATGAGCATGAACTATCTGGAGAAAGGACAATCTTCCTGCATCAAGACTACAAAGGCTGAGATGATTCTTAAACCAAGGGCAAACTATCCAAAGTCATCTTTGAAGAACCCTATGGATACTGTGTATGAGACACTCAAGCCTGATGAAAAGAAGCTTCTGTCAAGATCTATTCTTCTCTACAAAGATCCAGCTGATTCAGCCTCAAGAGAGAGAATTGCAAAGATATTCAGAAATGGGAAGGAAATTTGTGTGGTAGCTGGACATCCACAATTTGCTCAAGCAAAGGAAGAAGAAAAAGCCAGATTGAAGCAGGAAAAGAGGCAAGCTGCTCTAGATGCAAAGAAGTCTAAACAAAAGAAAGAACAGTTTGCTATCTTGACCAAGCTACAGGCTGTGAACTCTTCTCAACAAATTCCCTCTCAACCAACTCAAGCTACTGGATCAAAGAAGAAGATTGAAGAACAGAAGAAATCTCCAAGAAAGAAAGAATTGGCTAAAAGAACAAAAAGAAAGTTGGATATTGTTAACAAGGAATTGGAAGATCAATTTCCAATGGAATCCACTAAAGCTGAAACTCAAGCATCAAAGCCCTCTATGGTATTTGAAGACATAAGGGTGGTAGACCCCTACAGGAACATACATGGAGAGCCTATTGTGCCAAAGGATGAGCCAATAGAGTGGGATAAATTACCAATTCCTGACTTCAACTTGCCAATTCTCACCAAGCCAAGAAGGACAAAATCAAGGGAAGTCAAGAAAGTGAAGCTGTCACCTCTCAAATCCAAGGCAGTAGTCAAAGCTCAACCCAAGATCAACAAGGAAGACTACTTGTACTTGTGTGACATCAAGGAATTTTCAGACCTAAACCTTTATCTGGAGGAACTGGATGAGGTAAGGGCAATCGATGCATACAGAAACCTACCTGAAAGGTTGGTATTCAAGTACAAAGGAGGAAGGGAGATTCAGTGGCCTCTTCACAAGATACTTCAAGAAAGCCAAGCTGTGTTGATCAAAGTCTATTCATCCTTCAAGAAAAACTTTGGGTTTAATGTAACTGCGAGAAGATTAGTATTGAAGAAGATTGAAGAGCTAAGGAGTGTTAGAGCCAAAGATGCACTACCCAAAACTCTTATCATCCCATACACAGGGAGAAGAGTGCATCTAAGGCCCTACTGGCTGATGGAATTCATGGATGACAAGGGTGTGAGAAGATTCTTCAGACTAGAAGACCAATTGAGTATCTCTAGCAATGAGACTCTTTTGGAAATGCAAGAAATGTTAGATCTCTCAGAATCTGATGAATTAGAATTCCACAGACAGCTCCAGAATCAAATTGAAGAAAATAACAGAAAGCTTGGAAGAAGATCCAGACCTTCAAGAAACTAGAAAAATCTGCTCAGGCTAGAGGAGCATCTTGAATTGACTGTGAGCCAAACCTTGTATACCTTGTTTAAATTGAAGCACTTTCAGTTTTATCTACTTATCTTTAAAGATATATGTTTAGGATGTTTTGTTATCATCAAGTGTCTCTTAATTTATGGCTACAATTCCAGTAGACATAAATTGGGGGAGATTGTTGTGAATATGTTGTGCACTTGATGATTACCTAAACAAAACATCTAAGTAGATTTTACTTAGTGAAATAATGTAGCACTCGACGGATAAGAATTATAGTCCCGACGGATAACTCAGTTTGAGTACCGACGGATGAGTAATTTATTATCCATGGAGTGAGTAGCTTATATAATGATAAGTTTATAGCACAGTGTTGTATGCACCTTTGTATAGAATCTGTAGTAGCATATAAGTCATGTTGACTTTAACTAGATATGCAGAATAGGTTGATTAACTGTACATAAGCAATGTCTTGTAATTCTGTATAAGTGAAATGAAGTCAAGTGCCAAAATAGCTATCAACGGATGCTTAACAAAGCTTCGACGGATGATCAAATGACTTTCAGCGGATGTTCAAAATAGCAGTCGACGGATGATCAAGTAAGTCATCGACGGATGATCTGAAAGTCGACGGATGATAATATCAAGATTCAAACATCAGTTGAACAGTGAAAGCTGACACACGGCCGTCGAGATTGGATACAAACACACTGTGGAAGCCCATTAACTGGGTAATAGAGGACGAAAAGCAGCAAAGATCAAGACTGTTAGATTTTATATTTATTCAGTTCTTTTGACTTTGTAATCTTGGTAATATATATAAACCAAGAGAGTAGCAAATATAAAAAAAAATAACTAAGAAAACTAAGTGAGCTTAGAAACAAACACAAAGAAATCTTTGTAAGCACTATCTTTAGCATTTCCTGTGTTCTTAGTTATTCTATCTTGTAAAAGCAGCTGTGAGCATTTCTGCACACAGAGTTCTCTCGATATATTAATATATATCTCTGGTGGAATTGTTTAAATCCACCAGAAAGTTTTTAAAGACTCTTGTTTTTAATTACTCTTGTTTTGATTCATTAAAGTTTATATTCCGCATTGTGCTAATCAAAACAGATATATCTATAATCGAGTTGAACATTTTTATTTCAAGAAAAAGGTAAAGAATTCCATTCAACCCCCCTTCTGTAATTCTTGCTATATTGTTAAGGGACTAACAGTTTCAATAACATCAGAGTTTAATCCATCAGAGTTTATAGTATCAGGACTTAGACTGTCAGGATTTTCAGTATCAGAATTTGAGTCTTCATTTTCAAATCTCAGCTGATCATGGTCAATGAAATCTTCAAGACCAGTAATCTTCTTATCATCAAAAGAGACATTGATAGATTCCATGACCACTTTTGTTCTCAAATTATAGACTCTGAAGGCTTTTGTGGAAAGTGGATATCCAACAAAGATTCCTTCATCAGCTTTTAGATCAAACTTGGATAGCTGTTCAGGATGAGTCTTGAGAACAAAACACTTGCATCCAAATATATGAAAGTATTTCAGATTTGGCTTCTTTTTCTTCACCATCTCATATGGTGTTTTTCCATGCTTGTTAATGAGTGTTGCATTTTGAGTAAAACAAACAGTCTGCACAGCTTCAACCCAGAAATAGGTTGGAAGCTTTGCTTCTTCAAGCATTGTACGTGTAGCTTCAATGAGAGTTCTATTCTTCCTTTCAACAACTCCATTTTGCTGTGGAGTTCCAAGAGCAGAAAATTCCTGCTTTATTCCATGGTTTTTGCAGAACTCTTCCATTATCAAATTCTTGAACTCAGTGCCATTATCACTCCTTAAAATTTTCACAGAATCTTTGACCAATTTATCCAGATGTTTGACATGATCAATCAAGATAGATGCAGTTTCACTTTTTGTGTGCAAGAAATACACCCATGTGTATCTGGTGAACTCATCCACTATGACCAACGCATATTTCTTCTTCGCAATAGACATGACATTCACTGGACCAAATAGATTAACATGTAGTAGATGATAAGGATCAAGAATTGATGATTTAGTCTTGCTCTTAAAAGAAGATTTTCTTTGTTTGGCTTTCTGACAGGAATCACAAAGGCCATCAGGAGCAAATACTGACTTTGGCAGTCCTCTCACAAGATTTTTCTTGACCAGTTCATTTATATTGTTGAAATTTAAATGAGAGAGTTTCTTGTGCCAATTCCAGCTTTCTTCAATTGATGCTCTACTCATCAGACAAATTGCAGAACCATCAGTACTTGTTGAAAGCTTAGCTTCATAAATGTTACCACGCCTATATCCTTTCAGAATAACTTTGCCTTTAGATTTACTCACAATTTCACAGTGTTCTTCAAAGAAATCAACATGATAACCTCTGTCACAGATTTGACTTATACTCAGCAGATTGTGTTTAAGTCCTGAGACTAGAGCTACTTTTTTAATTATGACATTTCCAAGATTGATAATGCCATATCCCAATGTTTTTCCAATGTTGCCATCTCCATAAGAAACACTTGGGCCAGCTTTCTCCACAAAGTCTGATAGCAGGGCCTTATTTCCAGTCATATGTCCTGAACATCCACTGTCCAGAACTAGAATATTTTTCCTGTTGCCCTGCAATCACAAAGACCACTAATTATTAGTTTTAAGGACCCAGACTTGCTTGGATCCTTTGGCTTTATTAAGTTTGTTAACATTTGCAGCGGATTTAGCATCAGAGTTTATGTTAACATTTTTCTTATCAGAACTTACACTATCAGACTTTGAATCAGAATTTACACTAGAAGGAACAATGGAAACTTTCTTCAAAGAAGGTTTTATTTGATAATAATCATAGTACAAACTATGATATTCCTTACAAGTATAAATGGAATGCCATAAACTACCACAATGAAAACAAGGATTTTGTGGTTTGTATCTAACAGACTGACTCTTAACTCCTGATTTTGAAGGTAAAGAGCTAATATTCTTATTCTTCCTGCAAAAAGAAGCCAGATGGTTAGAACTTCCACAGTTATGATATGTTTTCCTAGGAGCATCAGGAACATGTTTATAATCATTGCTTTTATTCACACCTTCCTTTCCATTCCTATTTTTCCTAGGAGATTTTACCTTGTTTGCATTCTTAACAACTTTCAGCTTATGCTTAAGCTGCTTCTTTGTCATTAAGCCTATATTCACTTCAGCTGTCTTTTCCTATTTTAGTTTGTCAGAAGTTAATTCCTCTTTAACTTCTGATTTCTCATTTTCAGACTTTACAGTTACAAACTTAACAGGTTTTAACTTTGGCTTTTGCTTAACAACAGGCTTAATTTCTTCAGTTCCTTTATCATTCTTATCTTCTCCATAACCTAAGCCCTCTTTCCAGTTTCCACTACTTAGCAAATTTTGAGTTGTTTTACCAGAGTTAGTCCAAGTCCTGATAATATCTCTTTCCTTTTCTAACTCAGTTTTTAGAGATTCATTCATTTTTAGCACTTCATCCCTAACATAAAAAACATCATCTCTATCCTTCTGAGTTTGATGGAACATGACTAACTCTTTTTCTAAGAAATCATTTCTTTTCTTAAAAGCAAGATTTTCAGAAGTTAATCTTTCACATGTTAAAGTTTGATCTCTATAACTAACAAACATGGTTTTAAGATATCTTCTCAACTCATTAATATCATCAGTATGAAAAGCATAAGTAGTCTGAGGTACCTTTATTTCAGCAGCTTCAGAACTGCTCTCAGCACTTTCTTTATCAGCATTTGCCATCAATGCATAGTTCTCCTCACTTTCAGAGTCTGAGGTGTCTGTCCAGCTTTTCTGCTTTGTGACAAGAGCCTTGCCTTTGTCATCCTTTGCCTTCTTGCAATCAGGAGATATGTGGCCTTTCTCACCACAGTTATAGCATTTAACATTGGTATAATCCCCTCTGTCAGACTTTCCTCCTCTGCCTTTAGATCTTCTGAAATTCTTCTTATCAGAACTTATGCCTTTCCTGAAAAACTTCTTTCCCTTCCTGAACTTCCTGTATACAATCTTTGTGATTCCTTTCACCATAAGAGCACACAGCTTCATCATCTCCTCATCAGCATCAGTCTCAGGCAAGCTTTCGAAATCTGAGTCATCGTCACTTTCAGAACTTGATGACTCAGTTTCAGACTTTTTGAAAAGAGCTTTACCCTTGGCTTTCCTTGAGGAAGCTGCTTTGGGGGATTCTTCTTCAGCCTTAAGAGCAACTGTCCTTGACTTTCCTCCTTTCCTCTTGCTTCTTTGTTCCATCTCAAGTTCATGAGTCTTGAGCATTCCATAGATTTCATCAAGAGTTATTTCATCAAGATTGTAGTTGTCTCTTATTGTCGTTGCCTTCAAATCCCAGCATTCAGGAAGAGCTAACAGGAATTTAAGGTTTGAATCTTCAAGATCATACTCTTTATCAACCAATGACAAATCATTCAAAAGTTTGACAAATCTATCATATAAATCATTCAATGACTCATTAGTCTTTGAGTCAAAATGTTCATACTCTTGAGTGAGTATTGTCTTTCTGTTCTTCTTAATTGTGTCAGTTCCCTGACACCTTGTTTCCAGAGCATCCCATATCTCCTTAGCAGTCTTGCAGTTGATTACCCTGTTTGACATTACATTATCAATGGCACTATGCAGTAAGTGTCGTACCTTAGCATCCTTAGCAATTGATGCTATATCTTCAGCAGTATAATCACTCTTCTCCTTTGGTACGGTCTTTGCTGCTTCACCTGCAACTGCAACAGCGAGCTTGGTTGGTTTGTGAGGCCCTTCCTTGATTCTATCAAGGTATTCTGGATCTGTTGCTTCCAGGAACATGGTCATCCTTACCTTCCATATGGGATATTCAGATGGTCTCAGTATGGGAACTCTGATAGTCTCATACCGACTTTGAATTTGTGTCTTTGGAGGTTCTTCAGTTTTGGTAGGCTTAGTTGGAGTTTCTGTGTCAGACATGATTGTGTTTGGATCTTTAACTGTATGTGTGTTAACAGATAAGCTCTGATACCACTTGTTAGGTCACACACACTATAGAGGGGGGTGAATACAGTGTATAATACAATCAAATCGAACTTTAATATATTAAGTAACAGAAAACAAACTTTATTGAAACAATAAACTCTGTTACAGTATGAAACTGTTACCTCTCAGTGATGAACAAATATCACGAAAGCTGCTAGGGTTACAATAAATAATCTTCTCGAATATGATAACACTTATAGTGTAAACCCTATGTCTGTGTTTATATACTACACAGTTACAAGATAATCGCTAATTGATATAGAATATAATTCTGCTTCCTAAAATATATCAATCAGATATCTTTTCTTCCAAGTATTCCATTCTTCACGGAACTCCTTCTTCATGCATATCTCTTCTTATATTCATCTCGATCTTCTTTCCTTTAATCAGCTACTGTCCTTATCTGAACGTCCTTCAGCACTTAAGTTCTGATATCTAACTTCTGATGATTATCTCCTGATAATATAAGTACTGATATCCTTAAGTCCTGACTTCCAGTATAAGTACTGATTAAAGGTTAAGTACTGACTTGTCCTGTTAAGTAAGATCTGAAATCTAAACATAAATCATATTAGCCATGACATTATCAAATATATCTAACATCATTCAACTGGGTAAAAGATTAAACTATTGAATTGGTCTAAAACAAAATTAAAACGAAGAGATAATGTGTTGGTAGAAATAATAAATATAATTATATTATTAACACGATTTAAAAAAGTTAAATATAGTTAGTTGAATTTGCTGTATCGGCTTAAAACAAACTAATAAATACTAATGACGCAATTAAAAAAATTATACTATTGAACTATGCTAAAATAAAACTAAAATTGATAGATTATTCTTTGGTCGCTACAATGACATCAAACAAAAATAAAATAATATATAGTACTCATTCAGATTAAAATAAATAATATTTAACTTTACTAAAATAAAAGGGAAAATGAATTTTTTCATCACCCAACTTACTGTGTGTTTATAAACTTACCATTTGACTATAATTTTTTTTATTTACTCACTAATGTTAGGTTCAAATTTTTTAGTCACTAAAGTTAAGTCCAGATTTAATTATTAGCATTTTGTCAACTTTTTATAGCATTATTAAAACATAGTGGTAACTAGTACAAAAAGTGTCATATACGTCTTATAAAAATAGTTTATATGCGTCTGAGTTTGCCAGATGCTTATGGAGGAATGATATAATGGCTCTGTTTGGGATTGCTGTTAAAAATTGTTGTGCTGTTTGAAAAAGTGCTGCTAGAAAAAGTGTTGTTGTAAAAATCAGATGACTGTTTGGTAATTTTTTTGATTCGTATATGTTTTGATGCAAAAAATTAAAAATAATGATGTTTTTGGTAAGGTTTGATTGTGAAATTAGCATCTGCTTCCCGCAACAGCTGAAAATCAGCTTTTTATAAAAGCATGGGGGGACTTGCTTTCTCTAACAGCAGCTTTTAAGCCAAAAGCACTTTTCAGAAAAACAGCTTTTAAATTTTACCAAACAGTTTTTTAACTGCTTTTCAGCGAAAAGCTGTTGTTGCTGTCTGCAACAGCAATACCAAACACACCCAATATCTGGATTATATGCGTTTGTTATAGGAAGGACGCATATTGTCTTAAACGTACGTATATACGTTGTAAACAGATGCACAAAATCAGATCATATATGTCTGTTATTTTTTAGGTGGGGTACTAAACTCAAAATCAAAATTATTAGGAAGAGACATCAAATTTATCAATAATGTTAATATAATATTGTTTTAGATTTTTAAGATTAAGATAATTATTTAAGTACTACATATACAAGGCATAAGATACTACTAAAATTTCTAGGAGAGTTCTTTGATTGAAATAAGAGATTTGGGAAATAAGAAATTAAAAAAAATTAATACAATCAAATTTGGAAACTGATCATAAAGTACTTAAAATATTAAAATGTTATATATCAATATTTTATCAAACCTCTACATGGATACTTTCAAAAACCCAATAAAATCACTAATCACAATTCTTTCATGCAACTCTTATCGACTTAGAATCAAAACTATAAAACCATATATTCTAATAGAATCGTGAAACAAATAAATATATATATATATATATATATATAAACACAAAAATAGAATAATATTGTAATAATGTGAATTTGGTATTAAATCAAACAACTCTCACAATATATTTTTCTTATAAACATTTGTTTATAACTTAAAGATTTTTTTTGTATATAAAAATTTAAACGTTAAATTTTTATTCAGAAAGAAAATATTTAAAATAATTTATGAAACTACATCTTTTAGAAGTGTTAAAATCCGTGTCAAACTCTCATCACCAAAGGTAAACGTCTTAGGGGACATATGGAGTTGTATATATAAAGATATAGACATATACCAAATCATTAAAATATTATAGACTCCCACTATGTTTTAATAATGCCACAAAAAATTGACATAATGCTAATAATCAAACCCGAACCTAACGTGGCATCACATTAGTGAGTAAAAGAAAAAAAGTTATAGTTAAATGGTAAGTTTCTAATGGCACGATAAGTTGGATGACGAAAAAATTCATTTTTCCAAAATAAAATTAAAAATAAATTAGATATAATTACATGAATTTGGTTAATATAACAGGTTTATATATAATTATGGGTATATTTTCTTATATTTCCAAAACTCTTAAATTTATTAAGTATAATGTGTATATTCTTTAAGTTGAACAAAATAATTTGGAAACTAATCGTATTTTGTTGAATAAAACATTTTGTAACGTTTTACCTGCAGTATATATATGATATTCAAGATTTTAAATAAAATAATGATATTTGCAGAAGATTTGTAAATTAATATATTTTACAATATTATGCAAGATTTGAATTGCAGAACATAAGTGATCTCCAAAATTTTTGAGAAAAAGATGGTTCTTGTATAACTTAACTCAATATATTAGTCCAATTTATAATAAAATACACAATTCTAAAACAATTTATAAAGATTAAATGGAACTCAAAAATTAAGTCGGTTAATTTTTTTAATTAGAATTGGGTAATTTTTAAAAAAATGGATAATTCTCGGAATAATGACTAAAAATAATAAACAAGGCTCACAAAATGTATCGATATATAGACTAATAAAAATAAAAAAGAAAAGAAAATATCCCAAGGATAAAGGGGACAAAACAGGTGTTGTTTGTGTATAACAAAAGGAGGAGGGTAGAAGTCTAACAAATGAAAAAGCAACACGTAGACCCACTCATATAAACGGATGCAAACCTATTTATATTCCACCCCCCTTATATTTCTTTTTCTGTTCCGCCCCAATCTCTCCTCTCTCTCTCTCTAAATCTCTCTCGCTAGCTTACTCTCCCTAACATTTTCACCGCAATTAAGATCACACAAGATCTAAACTATCCTCAGTTTCCTCAATTCCGTACACAATTAAGCTCCGATTAACCGGAAAAATGGCCAGTTCGACGGCGACCAGCGGCGTTTACATCCAAGTCATCGAAGATGTCATCAACAAGATTCGCGATGAGTTTGTCTCTAACGGCGGTCCCGGCGACGCCGTTCTTCTCGAGCTTCAAGGAGTAATTTTTAAACCCTAGATTGCTATTTTTTGCCTTTTGTTTTGTGTTTTTTTGTTAATTGAGTGATTGTGTTGGTTGTCAATTGAGTTGATTGTGTTTGAATTGTGTGAATTTAGTTTATTTGGTTTAATTAGGGTTTGGTTGTTGATTTTGTGTTTTTTGAATTGATGTGGATGAAATTGTGGATTTTGAGGGTTTGAGTTTTGTGTTGTGGAATTTAGCTGTGGGAAGCTAAGATGATGCAAGCTGGTTCGATTTTGGGACCGATTGAGAGGTCTGCTGCCCCGAGGTTGGCACCAGGAGGTCCGATTACCCCAGTTCATGATCTTAATGTGCCTTACGAAGGGACTGAGGAGTATGAGACTCCCACTGCTGATATGCTGTTTCCTCCTGTAAGTTGTCCGACTTTGTGAAATGTGTGTACAAGTCTGTTGTGTTGTTAAAGATGAAACTTTTTGTTTAATGTTGTGTTTTTGTGTGTGAAGACACCAATGCAGACTCCTATGCAAACACCATTACCGGGGTCGGGTCAGACGCCTTTGCCTGGAACAGTTCAGACACCTGGAACAGCTGAGCTTTATAACATTCCGACTGGCGGTACTCCTTTTACTCCTGGGGAGTACCCTTCTGAGAGTGGGGGTGGAGTTTCTGAGATAAAACCTGGAAGACCGAGCCAATTTATGGTAAAAATTGTGTGATATTTGTGTAATATCTTTTTGTTAAGTATTCTTTGTTAATTCTTCTATTTAGGCTCTGCTATCAGTTTTCTTTGATATAAAAATGATATTGACATCGTGTATATATCTCAACCTGCTGTTTAATGGGTGAAGAAACAGCATTGCATTAATAAGATTCTATGTACAAAGATATCTGAAAGTGACTGATATTTTATTCCTCTTGCAGCAACCACCTGCTCCTTGGCTGAACCAAAGGCCCCCGCTTGATGTTAATGTTGGTAAGTAATTAGATATAATTGCATCTCTATGTAGACTTGTAATATATATGTTACACATACATATCTTTTTTCAGCTTATGATGAAGGGCGTGAAGAAGTTGACAGAGGAGCTTCACTTGAGCCAACTACACAGGTGATTAGAATCTGCCATTAAAATGTAAAAGATTATATTAAACATAAAACTAGATCCAATTTCTAGTATTCGTCGATGAAGGGGGACACTTGTTCGGTGGAAAAATAGAAAGAAATAATGTTCCTACAGGCAGGTTCCTTGGTGTGAGGTGTATGTAATAGTACACAAATTTGAACAAACAGTTACCGATTTTAGTTGGCTACTTATTGTTATTTAATTTTAATGCTGGGATACGGGTGTAGATCCAAGTGTCAAACTCTTATATTTTAAAAAATTAGGATTTATGGATATGGATCTGAAATTGGACACAGGTGCCGGGATTCGACATATAACCTTCACATAATTGAAGTTACACCTACTTCTTGTACTTCAAATTTCTTAATTAGTGTCATCTAACAAATAAAGAAAACACAAACATAATTGTTTGTGTTATATTTATAGTATAAATCAAAAGGAGAACAGGAAAATAGTAATCTATTGACATTCATCTCGAGAATAAAGTTGTTGTGAGGCCTTGTAAATTATTTTGAACTAGATTTATTGAAGTCAAATTGTCCAGTTTCCATATGAAGGATCCGACTCAGATCCCATACCCACACCCATGTCATATTCGCTCGACACGTGTACAAGGGAAAAACTGAAGAGTCTGGGTAACGTAGAATAATAGAATGCCTATAAAGTTTCCACAAAATTGCTGTGCATCATAATTTACTACATAAACCTTGTATGGTGCTGCTGCCAATCACCAGCAGTTACGACTATTTTACTGTATTAAAAGTTTAAAGAGCAAGGGTAGCATTGGTTATAAAAAAAGGAAAAGTTTATTTGACGTAATAAAAGCCCAGTATATCTTGGATGTGATTACTTTTACTGGGATTTTTTTAGTATATTTAAGGCACCAAGACATTGAATTCTGAATTGGACAGCAAAGAAACAAGTATAATCGGTCAGCAAGAAGACTTCATTTTAGTAGTGGATGACTTTTTAAACGTGCCGATGGTCAGGAAACCTGAACCTACGTAAACATGTCTGATTCAGGACAAAGCTAGGATAAGTGTTGTACACAGTATAGAAAATTAAAGCCTTAGATTTATCTATTCTTTTTTGTTTAGATTCTGTCAAATATAGAATATTACAACTGTATAAATGAAATTCCAAAACTTAAACTTGGAGAATAAGTAAAATTAGTGAATACAGGAAACTTACCGTTAGTTGATTACAAGTACACTAATATCCGCATCAATATTCAGATTAGCTCTGACAATTATATGATATATCAGATTTCATGTTTCATTCTTTGTAGCATTATTTTTTACTATATTTACTTCTTTAGAAAGTAATGGTGACAGAATTATTATTGCTGTTGGTGAAATTCTAGGACTTCTTCACAATGTCTGCTGGAAAGAGGAAAAGGGGTGATTTCCCTTCACAATATAATAATGGATATATACCTCAACAGGATGGAGCAGGAGATGCTGTACCAGATGAGTCAAAGGTGAAAACATTATTTGCCATCATATTTTATATCTGCGCATTTAGAAAATGATGTCTTCCACCATTGTAGATGTATTTTATTGATTTTTTACTTTTGCACATCATGAATGCCCTACATGCAAATGCAATCAAATTTTGTTCAAATATTTAGAATGATGTTATGCGATGAAAGTTAATAATACCAATTACTTTACTCTTCTTATCTAGCTACTTATAACTTATAAGCCTGATTTTGATAATCTTATGAAGATTTTTCTTGAAATATATTGAGAGAACAGGTAATGCTTAGTAAGCATTTAATTGAAGACCTTTATAGTGTTGTGCACTTGACAATAGAAAATATAGTTACCAACCAGCAGTTATTGATGCATCCTCCTAAATTAAGATGTCAACTTGTGGCTATGTCCCTCTTATAAACACATGATCAAGTAGTTGCCGATAAAATTAATCTTTTTAGTTATGTAAGGTAAGGTACTGATGGGCTTCCTGTGCGATTGACCCGATGTGACCAAGATTTTCATTACCACAGTTATCACTTGATAAGCATACTAGTATATATTTGTTTACATGCTATATTGGTACCATTAATTTTTAATATTAAGATTGTTGCTAACTAAATGTGAATATTGACATTATGGAATTTGAAACTGATTAGAGTATTAGCATCATTATGTTTATGACTGAATAGTAGAATCCTTTGGGTAGTGGACTTGTTGACATAAAATGACAGCTTGTAAAAAGTTGTGCACCATATTGATGGATATCTGCTGTATGACACAGGCTGAGCCTTGAAATATTTAGAAACTAGATTGCGAGTTTAAAAGCCGGAGGTTGAAATATTTTGCCTAACCTGCAGAGATTCAGCTTGATGCAATTAGATCCCATAACTTTTAATCCAATATACCACTATTCGACTCTAAATATCTATGCAGGGTTTGCAAATCATCCTCTTTAGTGATTTCCAACATTACAAAAGGTGATTATATGAGAGAATAATTTTAGTGATTCTTTGCGGTAAGTGTTATATTGCAACCGGTTCCTAAACAATTTACCAACTAAAATATACAGTGGTGAATATTTTCTGCCTGCCATTCTCTGCGCTAAATATCTTTGTGTACATATATGTCGTGCATTGTATCTTGTTCTATTGATACTGCCATGGTGACAAATTTTATTTCAATGCAATGTTGTATTCATAAATGTGGCTTATGGAATATACCGTGCCTGAATAATTTTTTGCATCTATTATATTGTATGTTTACTTTTGTTATGGTCATCTCTGTTTCCCACATGCCTTAGTTTTGTTTCACGACAGTTTATAATGGGTCTTCTTTTCTCAGGTGGCCACAGCTGTGAACCTAGAGTTTGGAAGAGGTGTAAGATTGGCTTCTAGGATTCCACAAGTGGATGGGCCTACTCCTGATCCATATGATGATGCACTTTCGACACCAAATGTGAGCCATTTTTTCTATAAATCTGCGATTTAAGTCTGCAAAAAAGTTCATAATTTAACTATTGGCTTTCTTGTTTTTCAGTTTTGAAATATAGAGCTGGTTCTTTCTAAAGATAGTGTTTCTGAAATTTTTTTGGAGTGAACTTTTGGATGTTTCTGTTGCTGTTCTTAGCTTAAAATTTTAACATAGATGTTCTGTTTAAAAAATATATATTTTTTAGATATAAAATGAATATTATAATATACAGGGGTTTAAAAAGTTCGGGGCTGCTGTTGGTGGGGTAAAAGAAATAATTAATTTTTCTTATCAAGGGCATGTTTTGTTAACCTTTTAAGATCGGGTTGTGTACCTTTGAGGTTGCTTTTCACCTGATTAACAATTCAAGACTGAGAAGAAAAATCTTTAGTAGTAGTATGGTGTCTACTTAATTAAATTTTTTATCAGTATAACCTCCAAGTGTTTTTTGCACCGACTTAATAAAGGTTGATATCTTCCTTGATGTCATTGGGGGCTTGACTTTTTCCCTTTCTGCAATTTTGCTTATCTATTGCATTTTTTTAATATTCTACAAGCATTGTGTATAAATAGTTCCTCCTGTAAAAGACATTGTCTCTGCAGCCTTCAAAAAACATGTCAGTATATTTTCAAGTTTTTACTCGGTCAGACTTGTCTCAAGCCACCCCTTGTCCAAAATACAGTAATCTTTTCTTAAATTGTGAATGTAATCAGTTAAATATATCTTTTTTTGGATAAGTTGGAACTTGGAAGCCCATATTGTATTCTCTTACTATTTACTTTGTAATATTTTTGCCCAACCATGGAAAGTGGAACTATTTAGACTTGAGATAACGTAAAAGCCAAAAGCTTTCTTGATGAATTATTAGGTTCAGCGTGACTTTAAATTCTAAATGGCGTACATTGAGCAGCATGATGAGTTACAGAGTCTGAAAATCTTTATTATTTTTATTTACCACCCTAGGATCTGCTTGATGGTATTACTAATGCATTTTTTTACTGTCAATTGAAGATATTTAATTATCAAGGAGTCGTCAACGAAGACTATAATATAGTGAACACTCCAGCTCCAGGTAATGACCTCTCATGATCTGCATGGAACTAATTTACTAGGTTACTCGGTTTTATTCTCAAGGTCTCTCATCTGCTCAACAAACCCTCTGTTTTTCTGTCTTCTTAGAGTTACAAGCAGCAACCCCAGCCCCTGTAACCCAGAATGACATTTTAGATGACGACGATGATGATGAACCTTTGAATGAGAATGATGACGATGATGATTTGGATGATGTGGATCAAGGAGAGGACCTGAATACACAGCATTTAGTTCTGGCTCAGTTTGACAAGGTAGTATGATTTACATATTATTCATAGCTGTTACTTATTCATAAAAAGGAGCCCACTTATGAGAGCTATGATGTTATATAGTCCCTTGACATGATAATATACTTTGTGTGTAGGTAACCCGTACCAAGAGCAAGTGGAAGTGTACTTTGAAAGATGGCATTATGCACATTAACAACAAAGACATCCTGTTTAATAAGGTGTGCTTTCTGTGAGCTATACGTTCATTTATTAGCAGCAGAGTTGTGCTTTTTATCTTCCGTTAAAGGTGTCATTTAACTTGAATCCTTGATTGTAAGAATTGTGAAACTATTCCTCCCACTAATATGTTGATATTTCTTTCAATAAGAAAATGGTAACTTGAGTTGAATATTTGATATGTGGCAGCATGATACACGACATAGTAAATGTAAAGGAAATGGGAGTTTAGATACGGTGTGGTTTATCTATCCACAAAAGTCACTGGAAATATATATATGAATGTAAAAAAATCAGAACAAATCAGAACTCACAAATCTTGATGACTTCTCAAACCAACAAATCTGTTTCATCCTTTCTGACTTTGGTTCAAAAGTCTTTATTTCAGTAACATTTTCCCTAGGGTTTTGAGATCATCTTTCCATTCACGTCTGTTAGTGCAGAAGATGCATATTATACTCAAATAGTACACATGAACATGTTTTTTATTTGAGGCTGATATAGCAAATTTCTACCTTCAATTCTAACATCAACCTTGGACTCAAATTAAGGCTTGTTCTTGTCCTTTCAAGTGGAGCCAATTAATATCTGTAATTGTTCTGTCAATCAAACTGTTTTGTCGTTGTGCACTAATTGTTTCAATACAGTTTTAGAAAGCAAATTTTTTTTTAGCTTATGGGTTTTATGCTCATGAAGTTTTCGGCTCAAAAAAGTTTAATGTTATGTAGCCCTGTCTTATGAAGTGTTGCATCTTTTTCTTTACCCCTTTATTGTTCCTTTATTTTCTTCCCCTATCATTGTGTCCTTGCCCTTTCTACTTTCACTGGGGAAAAAGAATAAAAATGATTTAAATTTAAAGTTATGGCTTACTCCTGATGATCTACAACACCAAGTGTTCTTTCCTTTCTTTCTATGATGTTTTATCTGCAATCCAAGTGTCCTTTCTTTCTATGTCGTTTGCTGGTTATAGAGGAAATATAAAAAATTGGTAACAACAAATGACTAGTGTGTAAAGAGGCGATATGTTAGGGTATGAGGATGGAGATAGGAAAGAATGGACTTGACCAAGTGCCACCTTAAGTGTTCACTTTAAATTAAAAACCAAAAATAAATTAATAGGGTTCCAACATCAAGTATAAATGGCACTTGGAAGAAATGTTTCCCCGTTTGTTTGTCCGAAGATAAAAAATAAAGGGAAATGAAATAAGATAGTTCACCCTTTTAAATTGATGAAACAACAGTTTGGTGTTATTAGGCCCTATTAAATTGATAAAACAACAGTTTAGTGTTGTCAAATAGTTTTCTCTGCTATATTCTTTTATGTGTTTGGTTCTTTTTATCAGGCAAATGGAGAGTTTGACTTCTAACTAATCTGGAAGTGCTTCTAATGAGATAGCAGCTGGCCGTTGGATAACAAGTCTGGCTGTTTAGGTGGGTGTGTCTCATAGTTTGTGTTTACTTATATTATTAAGAGAACTCTGGGAAAACACTTGGCAAAAGAAAAAGAAAGAGAAATGTTGATCAGAATCAGAACGATGAAATTGTTGGTTGGCCAGATGTACATAAATGATGAGTTTGTTTTTTGGCCGTAAATGGATGTTTCGGCAAATTTCTTGAAGATTGCCACCTGCTCATGGAATATGCACTGCATGTTACATTTTTGAACTTTGTTGTTTATTCAATTTGAATTGCATCAATTCTCTTTTGCGTCTTTCGTTGAAGATAACATCAGATTGATCTTTAACAACTCTTTTATGTGCTCCGATTAGAAAATTTCCATTATTAGTCGTGGTCTACATGATGCAATTGGTGAGGCCTAAATACTTGTGATGAGTATATCAAGTACATGTATGAAAGCGGTTCACCCACTACTACTAAGATAATCCTCTGACATTTTAGGCTCCATCTATTATTCCATTTAAAATAACACTGTTTTTATTTGTTTTTGAGTGAGCAATATTATCCCATTTGATAAAAGGGAGTCCCATAGGAGTAACTTTGTTACGGTGACATGGGCCAAAACATCAAATCGTCCATCGTCTTTTCATATAAATTTAGAGAAACTCCTTGTTCAAGTTCCAAGAGTTCTTGCAACTGGTTGGATATACAGTGCCAAAAAAATGTTTTTTGTGTTCGATTCAAAAGGTATAAATTAGCTAACAGTTAACACATCATTCTGCGATCAAATTTTGTAGCTAAAACAGTATCAGTGTGGAGGTGAGGTACTTTAACTGGTGTGCTAAATAGTTTAACAAATGGGAGTGTGTAAATGTTGAATTTAAATTCAATTATTTTTTTGGGACAGGAATTTAAATTCAAATTTCGATTTAATGATTTCTTTAAGAATAACCCTTTCTTGCTATTCAATTAGGGAACAACTTAATATTCCATTTTAGTGCAGGGGAAAAAAATATAAGATGAAAGGAGAATATGTATAATCAATCTGCCATTCCCAAAATGCACATTGACACATTAATAATTGATGGCACAAATAATGAATTTTAATGATGAACTGAACGAAACAAGCTGCAATGCAACAATTTAAGTAGCAGCCTCATGCATGGGTTGAGGAACAAGTGTGCATTGAGATTGAAAAATAAGAAGCAAATAGCATTGAAGAAGGGTCTATCAATGCATCGACAGCCGGATGTTGCCACGCAACGGACACATGCCCTGTTTTATCATCTTCACCACATTTCTGTTGTTGGTTAGACTCCGGTAGAGAAGGTGGGGAACAAACGAGAGGCGATAGCAACGGAATCACCGGACAAGCATCGGAGAAACCTCTTGCTTTTGCATTAAAAAGTGGTATGGTCACCATTATGATGAGTAGTCAGCTGTAGGCGAGCTGGTGCGCATTTCTGTAACCTTGTTTTGTTCTTGTTGACATGCTCCATTTTGAAACGAATAGCTTGATTTTCTTCTTAGTGTGTGTTTGATCTGGTCTAAATTGGAATGGGTGGGAAGGGAAAGAGTGGTTGTTAATGTGAAGGTTTTGGCAGAAAGTTTGTGGTTTCCTCCGAAGATAATATTGAAGCAATTGAAAGGGTGTTGTTTATAGCTGGATCATGCATGCATGAGACTTGCTGTCTATATGTAACTGACTCCTGTTTATCGTAACATTCAGTTGACAGTTTCCTATTATTGATTTGCGTCACAACACAACACAACACCAGATGTGTTTCCTTTTCATTGCTATTTCTTAATAATATTATCTTCTTCGCCAAGAAGATATTTAGACGCTCGATTTTCTTTCATATGATTTTGTATTTGGATACGTGCTCTGTCACTGCAATTGCTATGCCATGCTAATTGCTTACATCTTTTGTAACATGCGGTTAGTATTGTTATTAAAATAATATGATAGATTTATTTGATTATCCAAGCTAAAATTCTTGTTTAATATTTTATATGGTCTTGGTATTTGTGCATCATATTGATTACAAACAGTGGCACGAATTGGCACGAATTGCTTGGCGCTTTGTTTGCGCTAATATTATCAATTAAATATTTATTATGTATACCATAACTAGAGTTGGCCAAATGTGTGGGTTTGAACCGCCCGTTCGGGACCGGCTCGTACGAAAATCCGAAATTATTCGGCCCGAATCGGGCCGGTTCAAACCCGAACAATTCGTTAAAATATACGAGCCGATTACGAATCCAATACTTGAAAACCGGAGACCGGACCGGCCCGCACAGGCCCGCAGGTGTTGTTCACGCGCCATCTGATTTTCACAACGTAAAACTGCAGGTTGCAGCCTCTCCGCTCCACTCCAACATTCTTCTACTTCTACACAGAGGAGGCTCTAACGAAATCAAGTGTGATAACTTCGTCGCCACCGTTGGACAACCATGATGCGGCGGAGAACGACGAGCAGTTGTGTATATACAATATACGGTGTTGATTCTAAATAATCTTCTACTTAAAACTATTGTAGTAATTACTGATATTGACTTCTTAAACTAAAACTGAAAAAAAAAATCAAAACGAAAATAGCTTCTGCAGACTCAACCCGTGAAGCCTGCACTCAACCCGCAAGGCCCGCACGGTTCAGCCCGCATGGCTCACGAGTCCAGTGTCGGTTACGAGTCCGTGTCTGTCAGTTCGAACCCGGCCCGACCCGATTCGTTCAACTTGCGTGTCGGTTCAGTGTTCGCTGTTCGCGTGTTCAACCCGTAATCAACCCGGCCCGGACCACATGGCCCGCACTAGTGGCCACCCCATAACTGATTAGTATTTTATTTAAAACAGAAGACTATATTACGTGTAATTTGGTTATGATTTTAAGATAAATCAATATTAGTATTTCACATGTAGCATGTTTATTAACCGAATATTAGAACTTGAGCATCTTGTTTAATATTTTCTTTTACGATTTCATGCTCGTTTGTGTTAGTTCATGTTTCGTAGTTTTTAAAGTTATGCAATTTAGGTTGATCATTTTTTAATTTATTTAGATATGTGGTTAAGTAATTTCTCTTTTAAAAATATAATAAATTATATTTTGAGTCAGTTTGAAAATTATGTGCGGATTGTCAAATATTTTAATCATTTAAAATATGTATATGACTGTTTTTGTTTAATGGACTAATTTTGGCTATGAATTTTGTATTAGACATAGTTTAGTTTTGGTACATATGAGTTTGTATATTGATGTTAATTAAATATTAACTAGGGTTATTTATATTGATGTTAATTAAATATTAACTAGCATATTGACCGGTGCGAGACACGGGTCATTTTCTAGAATTTTTTTATGCATCAATTATAATGTTCTTAGTTGTTTTTTTATTTGTAAATGTTGTATAATATGTAACGTATATCAAATACAAGTTGATTGTTTATCAATATGTATTATTTTCATACAAGATATTACCAAATTACACAATATTTCTAATATAACTCATTAAGTAAAATATATATTTTTGTTTGTGCTGTATAATTTGTATTTAATAAATCAATAGAAATAGGGTAGTCAGTGCATGTTTATAATAAAATGATTAAATTTAATCTCTAGAATGTCGTTAATATGTTTACAAAAAAAAAAGTTAAAAATTGACATATATGTTGAATACAGCGTTGACCAAAATTTTTAAATTTTATTTAAATAAACTATACGTACTGGTCTATATTATTACCGAGTTCAATACCAACTTACAATTAACTTACTCAATTTAAAAAGATAAAAAATGCATAACTGATGTGAGAATGACTTGCAATTATAATATACAATAATGTAAAATTTACACTACTATTAATATAAAAGTTGATTTTAATGAAAAATGTTAGTTTTTGAAATTCAACGTATGTATGGAAAAATTTTAGTTTTTTATTTACACTACGGTTAACGAAGTAAGATTAAATTGTATGTGTGTGTGCCAACATGTAAATTATCGTATGTTACATTTCTTAGTAAATTACGATGGTTTCAATTATTTATATTCTAAATATCTGATTTATGTACATGTATAATCATTATTAACATCTAGTAAGATAATTGATTACTTAAATAACATGCATCTATAATTATTCAAAAATTAAAATTATGTAATAAATAAATTACGGTAATTTATATATGGTATTCACATTATGACTAACAAACAATCCATATCTTTTTTTACGCAACCGAGTATCAATCATGGTTGTAACATAAAAATAAATTATATATTGTAAAGAGTTATTATTGATATTCGTGATTTTTTTTCAAGATTTCGAAGGAAAAAATGTAATTATATCGTTATTTAAATCGCTTTTAAATTTTTTTCGTTACGACTCTAATATTTCTTCATATAATAATTTAATGACATTGTATACTATTCTCCTAAAATTAAATATATTTCAATTCGATAGAGTTTTATAAATATCAGTTGAACAAGATGATTTCTTCAAATTATTGAACAATATATATTTTCTTTAAATAGTATAAAATGCATTGAATTAAATACTAAAATATAGTATAGATATAACTTTTATTTGAATAATTCAAAATATTAAAATAATTTAAAATATTTGTACAATATTATCTTGATCAATGAATATTACTTATCTAAAAGAATTCTTTTTAAAAAGCGAGTTTTTTAAAGTGAAAAATGAAAAATAAAATCGATTTAATATATCATCATAGTTTTAACAAATCTCGTGAGATTTCATATCAAATTTCGAATATTTTTAAAATCGGGACATGTCTCAAAAACAATGATGCGCTACTAATGAAATTAGTAATTTTAATACAAATAATCAATTGACTTGATATATAAAGACCTTAAACACATTAATTTATATTAACATAAGATATTAAAAAAATTCACATTATTGGTAAGATATTTTCGCCTACCTTTTAATTTAAATTTACTAAACGTAGAGTGTGACAATGTTTTTCAAATATTTTTTGAATAATGGGTCAAGTTTTGATTTCAAATTTGAAATAATCTAAAATGAATTGACTCATTATAATTTGAAATTATCTAAATATGTAATACCAATATATATTATTTATATATACACGATTCTATTTTCAATATTTTCTTTAAAAATTATATATGTACATTTTAATTATTTTTCATAATAAAAAAATGTTAAAAATATATGAGATATATTTTCAAACTAAAAAATAATTAATAAATAAGATAATAATCCATTTAGGTATTATGCCTAATTTATATATGAAATTCAATTCTTTAAAATTAACTGTACAAATATTCAAGTAAATATCTTTTTTTTTGCGGAATTCAAGTAACTATCTTTAAAATTAAATATCTTTAAAATTAAATAAAATATTCATTTAACACACTTACATATTATATGGGTTCGGAGATATAGGGTTTTCTGGGGGAGATACTTTTTCCAGGTTGGTTTTTTTGGATCAAATCAAATAAGACTAGTTTGGTAAATAGAGGTGGTAAAATAGAACCTTTGCATCGATGTTTAGCAGGGCGGGTCGCTTGAGTGTCAAAACCAAGCGGCGGTTGTTTTTCCTTTTATCGAACCAGCGTATGCCTTATTCCTCCTTTGAGGACTCCCGCTAGAGAAAGCCTCAATTTTCCGATGTTATGATAAAAAGCGCATGTGACAATATGGTATAGCGGTATGAGATTGTATAGGTGAATGAAATATCTCTAGTTCGATTCCTAAAAATCACATGTTTTAGATAAATATTAAAAATATGGGTAATTTAGTCTTTTAAATAAGACTTTTTAATCTCACGAATTTTAGAATAATAGACCAAAATGTCACTTTTGAGTGTTAAATGGTCCAAAATGTCACTTTTGAAAATAATGGCCCAAAATGTCACTTCAAAACGGTACTTCGTCTTCCGTTTTGTATTTTTAGTACAAAACGGTACATAGTGTTCCGTTTTGGTACATTAAATTTTTTTTTTAATTTTTTTATAATGTGCAAAACGGTGGTTGAAGTAGCGTTTTGGCTCAAAACGGTACATCATATAGCGTTTTGTACCAAAACGGAACTTCATCTACCGTTTTGCGCATAATAAAAAATTCAACATGCCAAAACGTTACACGAAGTTCTGTTTTAGATATTTTACATAAACGGTACATGATGTACCGTTTTAAAATGACATTTTAGGGTCATTTTTAACCCCAAGTGATATTTAGGATCACCGCCTCGAGTTTTATCATATTGTTCTCCTTTTATATATTATATATAAAAGAGATGCATGCATGCTCTTTTTGTCTAGGTGCAAGTAAATGTATTGTTCTTTTTATTAAAAAGAATCAGCCTAGTCATTTGTGAGTTAACAAGTAACTGGCCAAGTTTGTCTATATGTCTTGGGCTTGAAGGCCCATTTGATTTTCTTCTGATTTAATTGCTTAAAGCTCTTGGTCTTGTTACATTAATTAGAACCAATAAGCATGCTCCTCAATTTTTTAAGTCCATGATCGCTTATATGTTATCTTCAATTTCGAACTCGTCTCTGTCTAATTATTATGCATAATTTGTGGTCTGTTTGTGGTGCATGAATATAATTTTCTTTATAAAATAATTAATTAAATATGTCCTGCTTATTATATTTTAGGATTTGTTTTTATTATTAATTTCAGATTTTAAGTGTCGACTTCGAGGCAAGTACTTTTGACTTACTTTTAATTTTCGGGAAATATATTTTGATTCTATTTTTGATTTCATATAAGATATACGAATTTTGATTTCGAAATTATAAGATATAAGTATTTGTGAATTTTAGAACTCAGTCTCTACGTTTTCGAACCCGTTCGTAATTTACACTATAGTTCCAGAACTAGCCTTAGATATCCTAATAAGCGTACGAGTGTGCAACTTTAGATACCTATTAAGAAAGCGTAATTATTGAATTTTAGATACCGACCACTGGCAAAGTGTGGTAGAAGGAATAAGAAGGCTACTGGAAAAGTGTGGCTGTAGATCAAAACTGTGGTATTTATAAGAGTTATTGTTTTGTTCTATTTTGCTTTGATACCAACTTTAATAGTCCGAAAAGTCGCGTTGTTAAAATTAGAGTAATCCATATATATATATAATATTAAAAACGAAATATTAAAAATTTGACTATTAATTCTCTCGTCAATTAATCGAGAGCCGTCAGATCAAATCGACGAGAATCGTCAAATTTAATCATAAAAATTAGTATTAGGTGAGAGGTATATGATTCGAATCCTGCCAACAACATATTAAAATTATAATTTACAATATATAATGATAAAAATAACCGTGTATCGCACGGGTTATATACTAGTATATATATATATATGTATATATTTACTATAGGCATACATATGAAAACCAGTAAATAATTATTCAAAATTAATTAGAACAATTAAAATGCTTTTTTAAAATGAATGGTTCCTTTAACAGACTCGATAAATAGGTTTTGAAAATTATAAGCCCCATTTAATTAAATTGATCTTATAAACGTGTTTCAATTAGATTAGTTTTGATTTAATATATTTTTTTATAATTTTTTAAGATAATTAATCATTAAAATTGCTTCAAAATAAGTAGGCATATTACCGACCAAATATATATTATTACTTTAATTTTTATAATTCAATAAAATAAATATCTTTAAAGATATTTTTCATTAGAATATGCATTTTTAATCATTTATGCGTGCACTATTTAGGTTAATTTGGAAAAAAAATGTTATGTAGACCGGATCGAGTCTATAAGGATATAGACCGAGTTGAAGTAAATAAGTTTTAATTTGTATAAGCCTTTATATAGGTCCAAATAAAAAAGTTAAACAGATGTGTCTTTTAAACCTGCCTTTTAAATAAAATTTATTTATAATAGTAAATATATTTTAGTTAAAATAATATTTTAAATAATTAAATTAAATTAATTATATACATTACTCAGTCGAAGAACAAATCGAGAAATCTTTTGAATTAACATTATTTTTGTTTAGTCTTTGTTTCCGTGGATTTATTGATCTATGTGATTTTAACTAGATTTGTCAGATTAGATAGAAGTTACGCGGGCTGTATAGAATTTGGGCACTGGTAAAACTAAGCATCTTAAAAAGTGTTAACCCTCATATTAAATTAAATAATTATTCCCTATTTAATTTATAATAGTATTATTAACTGACTCTGGTAAATAGATTTTGAAAAATATAACCCACATAATTAAATTGGTCTTGTGGATGTGGAGCAGTATAGACCAGTATTATTTGGAGACTGTAAACCTATATAACTACCGTTACATTTTTATAAGATTGTGGGATAGACACGATTAATATTACTTATAAACCTAAGTCAAAAATGTAATATCACATGTATATAAATATTATGTTAAAAATATATAAGAAAAAACTTTGTAAATATAGTGAAATAGTTTAAATTGTAACTTGATTAAAATTATACGGGAAAATTTTATTTAAAAAAATAGAGTGCAGAATATATCGTACAACTTTATAAATATAGTGTAGTACTTCAAATTATAAAATTTAGCACTTTTAATTGTAAATAAAAAATATAATGCAACATGCAGAATAAAATATTATGTGAAAAAATATATTATAAAATAATGTGCAAAACATATTGTAGAACTTTATAAATAGAATGTAGTATTTAAAATTATAAAATATAATACTTTTAAACCTAAATAAAAAAATATAATGCAACTTGCAGAATAAAATATTATGTGAAAAAATATATTAAAAAAAATGAAAGAAAGAACATAGTGCAAAATTTTATAAATAGAATGTAGTACTTAACATTATAAAATGTAGTACTTTACATCTAAATAAAATATATAATGCAACTTGCAAAATCAAATATTATGTTAAAAATATATTAGAAAAAATATAGTGCAGAACTTAGTGTAGATTTTTTTTTAAAATAAAATGTAATACTTTAAAATCTAAATAATATATATATAATTTAAAATGCAGAACACATATATGTGAAAAATAAATTTAATAAAAGAGTTTTCATGCATAACTTAGTCTAATAAAAATTATAATGTAATATATTTGATGTGGAGTAATTGACAAAAAAAGTATTTATACATAAATAAAAACTTAGTACTTTTAATCCTAAATAAAAAAAATACAATGCAATTTGCAGAATAAAATATTATGTGAAAAAAATTATTAAAAAAGTATAGTGCAAAACAAATCGTAGAACTTTATAAATAAAGTGTTGTACTTAAAATTATAACATGTATAAAGTAGCCAATTCTTTACGTTTGGTTTGACACGGGAGATTAAGAAATATGTATAAAGTAGTGAAAAAGAGAAGGAAAATGGGGTGAAGTGGTGGGACCCATTGATTTTTAAGGTATAAAAGGGAGATAGTGGAGTAAAAGTAATGTGAAAAGGAAGGTAAAGTGGGAAAGTGGTGGGACCATTGACTATTTTTGGTAAGATTGGATGTGACATCCCAACAAGTAAAATGTAAAGAAATGGTTGTGACAGAGGAAGTAGTACTTTTAAACCTAAATAAAAAATATAATGCAACTTGCAGAATAAAATATTATGTGAAATATTTAAAAAAATAGAGTGCGGAACATATTGTAGATTTTTTATATATAGAGTGTAGTACTTTAAAATCTAAATAAAAAATATAATTTAAAATAAACAAATAATATTTGAAAATTATATACAAAAATAGAGTTCTAATACATAACTTAGCCTAATAAAAATTATAGCATAATATATTTGATGTAGAGTAAATGACAAAAAAAAGTTTTTATGCATAAATAAAAAGTTTTTATAGATTAAAAATTTATATTGAGTAAGGAAAAATAAACTACATGATTTATGTAAAGTAATACAGTTAAAGTAATATTAGTTTTAGGTTTTATTTTATACACCTGTAATTAGGGCTGCACAAAGGTCAAAAACCGGACCGGACCGGACCGACCCGGACCGGACCGAAGACCGGGTTTTTTCAGAATTAAGGATCGAGGACCGGACCGGCTCTATCCGGTCTTGAGACCGGACCGGACCGGAAAAACCCGGATTGGACCGGGACCGGACCGGTTTGGACCGGTTTAATTAATATTTATATAAAAAATTTATTTATATAATTTTATTTTAATTTTTATTTCAAATTTATATACATTAAAAATTTTGTTACTTGGTACGTCAATAACAATTTAAAAGTAAGTACATATTTTATTATTTTAAAAGCAAATATAAAATCTTAAGAGTATGAATATCAATATTTTATTACATGAATTACGAAATTTTAGTAATTTAAAGTGTAGTATCGGTCTATTTTATTATATGAATTTATTATCTATTAACTTGGATTAATAAAATATGATACTGGTAAATATTTATTATTTATATATGATCTTATAAGACATAAATTAAAGATAAAATAATTATATATATGAATTCAGGTCCATTCAGGTCTGGACCGGATTTTTTCAGGTCTCGAACCGGACCGGACCGAAGACCGGATTTTTTCAATTATAAGGACCGGAGACCGGACCGGGTATGTCCGGTCCGGTCCAGGTCTTGGACCGGTAGACCCGGTCCGGTCCGGGTTTCAGGTCCAGACCGGAATTATGTGCAGCCCTACCTGTAATGTAATATGAGTCGTACATTTCATCCAATCTAAGGCCTATAAACACGACTCCAAAACACAGATTTGATTTAATATAATTTTTTTATTTTTTTTAAAATAATCATTAAAATTGCTTTAAAATAGGTAGATATGTTACGGGCCAAATATATTTTATTAATTGAATTTGCTATATAAGATATATAAATTTAAAGATGTTTTTTTGTTAGAATATATATTTTTAATAATTTAGCGGTGTTGAACATTTAAATTGATAAAAAGATAATTAGTTATGCACACCGGCTCAAATATGTAAGAATATAGATTGAGTCCAAATAAATAAATTTTAAATTAAAAAAACTCTTACATATGCGAAATTGATCTTTACACAATTAATTTCAGTTATAACCTCGTGTACCAACTTTCACTTACACCAACTGAAACTGGTGATATACTCTCATAACATGAACAATTTTATTGAAATGTGTGATTTTGTGATGTCTACGCCTGTCACACGTTAATGTGGATTTTTCAGATCCAACAAAATAGCAATTGAATCATTTTCAAAGAAACAGAAAAACAAATTGAAAAAACATAAAAACAAATTAATTACTCCAAAACGGAGGGCAAATAAATACCCAACAAATTATAACAATAATCCTCGTAAAAGAGGGATGATTATTGAAGGAAAAATAAAATTAGAGTGATTAGATGAGAGAAAACAAAAGAGAATTTGTGAGAAACAAGCAGGCCTAATTTATGAATGATAAATATATCTGCATACTTTTTTGGCGGTTAATTAGGATTAGAGGCTGACTCTCATTAGGGAGTACATAATAGGTGTGAAAAACGCCTACAACTTAACACTGGTTCAAAAAAAAAAAGAAGTTATTAATTAAATTATTTACTAAATTCTTAATAATACCAATTATTCTCTAAATTAATCTTTTTTATTGGTATGGACTGATGACATGTGATAAGTTTTGTAATTCTATTATATAAAAATAGCATAATAACCCGTGCGAGACACGAGACAATCTTCTAACATAATAGTTTAAATTATATCGTACTATACTATATATTTAGTTTATATTTTTCCAATTTTCAATCCAAATAATTTTTCAAAGAACCATACACTATAAAACCTCATGAGTCCTCATGAGTTGGTAGAGAAAGACCATCCAGGATCTTATGTTACTATTCAAATACTAAATACTTGGAAACTTAATTATATGTCGAATATTGGACCACATCGTTCATATTTAGGGCTATAATTTGTCTATTGTGTTTATAATAATTTGTGAGAAATTTACAGTGATTCGAACATGATTCTAGTGTCAGTCTTAACTCTAATACAATGTCAAAAAAATTATCCGCTCTAAAATCTCAACGGTATTATAAAAAGTAAGTTTGCACCTATTTTGTATAAGAAATCTAAATTTTAATGTACATTATTATATAAATTCAACTTTTTTAGTATCTTGAAAATTTTATTTTCTGTTAACGTTTTTATATTTTTTGATATAATATTTTCGACTGTTTATTAAAATAACGTCTAATAAAAACATATTTAGCCTTATAACTCAATTATACATTTTCTAAAATAATCGACATGAATTTCAAATCTGAAATTTATATTATTTCAATATTTTAAAAAGATATTATATTTATTTTAGGCTACTTATTAACCTAGTTAGTTTTTGTATAATATATTTATAATTTAGTTATAATATAGTCTTATAACTAAATTACATATTTTATGTAATTATTAGTCGACGTGGATTCCAAATCTCATATGCAAAGTGTTTCGATATTTTTTCTATTTTATGTTTTTTAGGTGTACATTTATATTATAACTTTTTCTAGTTTCTTGTTTGATTAACAAAGTTAGACGGCCTAATATAAAATATTGTAATATATTAAATTAAAACATGTTAGTCACTTCATTTATTTATCGACACCTCAAGAGAATAAATAGTTTCTAAAGGCGATTAGGGTTTCAGATATCGTTGTGCAAGACATGCCTGTACATAACAAGACTAAGTCACCTCGACAACAATAAGAATAAGTTGTATGATAATCCCATTGTATGATGTAATTATATTTCTTGAGTCTGTAAAAATGCTAAGTAGATTAGACTGGAGGATTTTTCTATGAACAACCATCAAGCTAAGGAATAAACCCTGAAAGAAGATCTATCCTGATCATGTCTCAGAGAGAAGTGTGGGAGTTTGGATCTGAATAATGTTATTCTAGGAAAAATGGTAAGATATCGACAAGTCACATATAAGGAACATAGAGTAGTATGTCGAGAAGTCTATAATGGCTTGTAGAGAAGTCTCAAGAGATATCGACAACTCAATCTATATGTATAGAACTCGAGATATCAATAATTCAAAAGTTTATGTATAGAACTGGAGATATCGAAAAGTAAAACGCTCATGTAGAGAACTGGAGATGTCTAAAAGTCAAAAACTTATGTAGAGAACTGGAGATATCGACAAGTCAAAAGGCTTATAGAGAACTGGAGATCTCGATAAATCAAAAATCTATCTAGAGAACTGGAGATATCGATAAGTCATTTTACTTATCGATATGTGATATCTCTACACAATAAAAGAGATCTCGACAAACAACTTCAAAATTAAGAATACATACAACTTGAAGATCCAAGATCGTCAGTCAACAAACAATTCTATCATTGAATTGGAAAGCCTACAAATGCAGCTTGAAGAATGCAAAATCAAGGGTCAAGATGAACTGGACAAAGGTGTGTCACAAACAGATATGCTGCACTAGAAATGAAAATAGACAAAAGAGTTTTAGAACATCGTGTTAGTCTATTTTACTGCAAATTCTGTAAATTGTGCATGTTGATCTAAAAAACATGTCACGGGTCCTTTGTTTAGAAGTAACAAACATATCTAGGATATCTTGTAAGTATTTTTTAGATTTTGCTTCTCATCTTTGTTCATATATCCAGTTGTCATGTAATATCTATTCGTGGTTATGAGTATTAAGTGAATCTTCATACAATTAGGTTCCGTACTGAGCTGGGACTCAGAACTCTGTTTGTACGTCCTACAATCTCTGCGTGTGGAGTTTAATTGTGTCCAATATGTATTTCCAGGCTTCAACAATTCAGAGGATGTTTTTTTTGTTCTGTGATTAGTAATATTAAAAACTAATAATTCTTCTTTTAAAAAAAGAAGTTTAATTGATTCTCAAGATTCAACTTTGAATTGTACTTGAGTAGCTAGTTTTGTAACACTTTTTTTTGAATGTTTAAGGATAGTTACAGTAAAATACATGAATTTATTTTACTTATGTTTTTGTAAGGGGTTGAGGTTGAAATTATACTTTATCTTTTTAAGGGTTTACTGCGAATTTGTGTGTTTGTTTGTTTGTTAATTTTTCTTGTAGAGTTTATAGTGACTTTGCTGAATTTATGGTTTTACTAGTTTATGACAGTGATCAGATATTGGAGATAAATGTGTGAGATGGAAGTGGTTGGTGATTTCCGAATCTGACCTATTTGTTTAAGGTTGTATCTTAATATTTTCATTGTGTTGAATGTATTTGTATTTATTTGCATAGAACATACCCATTCTGGTGTTTTTTATATCACAAAGAAACTGTGGACCCAAATTTTGTTTACTTGTGTTGGAGTAGATGAGCCAAAAACGTTTTGGACTATTCAAATGCGTATGTAATACGTAGAAGAGGAGATGGCTATGAGTTGTCTTTGTCATATATATGAGGCTTGGAATCCCTTATAGAATTTAATTTAAATCTAGTTTTTGGTACCTTAATCTTCTTTAATATATATGATTATGACTGCAGGTTCATCTCGACAAAATCAATGAAAGATCTCAACAAAGAGTTGGTAAGTTCTACCCCCTTCCTCCCTCTCTTATACACACATGTTTTTTGTTAGGTAATGAATCACACACAAAGGGGGGGTGAATATGTTTTCTGATTTTAGGCTTTTCTTGAAAGATAATGGTTGAACAAATGACTTGTCTTCATAACCTCACTTGGCTTGTAGAGGTCTTCAGTTCATCGAGATCTCTAGTCTTCATAACCTCACTTGACTTGTAGATGTCTCTGAGTTCTCGAATGGATATAGACTTCTCGATAACTCTGAGTTCTCTAGTGAAGGAATGACTTGTCGATATCTTTTTGAGTTCTCGAGTAACTTTCCTGACTTCTCTACTCCCGGTGGATATTGCTTATCCGTTGAGTAGATATTGCTCATCCGTCGAGTAGATGTATAGCTTATCCGTCGAGTAGATATTTCTCATCCGTCGAGTAGATGTTATTCATCCATCGAGTGGATATATATATATAGCTCATCCGTCGAGTAGATATTGCTTATCCGTCGGTACTCTCTGGAGTTTGAATGACTTCTCGATAAGTCATTCTAGAGTTCTCGAATGATTTCTCTATAACATTAAATCTGTGACTTGTAGAGATCTTGACTTAGAACATTTTTCTCCAAACAGATTTATTCAACTCCAACCTTCTTCAAAATTCTTCTGAGGCATGATCTTCTTGATCTTCTTCCAGATAGAATCCTTAGGCTTGATAATGTTTTAGGAAAAAGACTCCAGTCTGCTCTTTTGCATTTTTACAGACTTTAAGTGTTACAAGAACAGAATACAAATTTAGATAACAATACAACTTACTTAGGATTGGCCCCAAGCTTAACTGATTGCTAATGACATTTTCAGATTCAGTAATCTTTGACATCATCTATTATATATTACATTTTTCTATGTACATCATCATGATTTGATTGATCTGGTCCATACACTTGCTAATTGTTCACATTTATAAGATTTAGTGTTCATCCACTTTGTCCTGAGAAGATATAAGCAAAGTTTGTTCGGGGTTCCATAATTTTAGAGTTAGAGCTTCATTAACTGCTATTATTTTTTCAGCACTCAATCCTGACAAGTGGGTTGAATTGAAGCTTCAAGAGAAGACAAAGGTCATCCACAACACTCAGTTGTTCAGGTTACTATCTTCTTTTTTTGTTGTCTATCCTCTATATCAGTATGCCTGCATTTGGACATATGTGCTCTATCTATTAACATGAAGAACAATTTAGTTCCCCTGCCTAAGCTTTTCAAGTTTCTATGTTTGTTTGGATAACGCAACTGACATATTCTCCCAAAAGAACAATGTAGTTCCTCTGTCTAAGCTTTTCAAGATTCTGAATTAGACAAGTTTTTATCTTATAAGATAGATAATATGAACCCTTCCTCCCCTCTCTAAATTTTTGATGGTTTGGTAGGACTTTGCGTGCTTATGTTTATAGAATACGGGGTTATCACTGAGTACTGGATGCTAGTGTTTCAATTCACAAGCTTATGAGACATCAAATGCTCAAATTAAAGTGATGGATAGCCCGTTACATTTTCAAGATATACTCTATTATATATCTTAAAACCTTTTTTTACAGGAAGCGAAATTGTATTTTGGAATACATAATGATATTCTTCTAGATACTAGATGTATTTCTTTATTTTGTTTTCTGTTCAGTATGCATATATATGTATATGCTTATTTCTGTTTGAGAGGTTTTATTTTAACTATATTATTCAAGTGATGGAATTCCTTGGATTCTCTTTATTATAGAAGTTGAGCTAAGATAGAACAAGAATAAGAACAAGGTTTTTGATCAGAAAGGCAATAACATAAGAACTAAGAGGTGATCTATAAATTTTGACATTTATCTATCATTTTTTAATTGTATTTACCTAAACTTTTTCTTTTCGGGTCCGCTAACCCAATGGTAGATTACTCATATTTTAAATATTTAGTACTTTACTAGCTTCCCTTTTGATGAATTATATAGTTATTCTAATTAAAAATTGATGATTTGATGCTCTCTGTTAGTCTGTTTAATGTGAGTGTGTGCTATTTTTATTTAATTATGTTATCTGGTGTGGTTCATATATCTTATTATTTTGGTTGTACCACATCTTATATGGTAACATGTCTCCCATTGTAGTATGATACCGTTTCACATTAACAAGATACATTATCTTTTCCATCATTAATTGATTAAGATTTTGTGTATTCTGTATTCAGAATCATTTCACGAGGTTAAGAGAAAAAAAGACAAAAGGAAAGAGGTATTACTTGTGACCAAATTTTATTCTTGCACATTGTCTTAAAAAATAGAATATTAGTTATATGGTTTTTTAATTTACTTTCCTTTTTAGCATTGTTCCATCTTTTATTTAAAAAGTAGTTAAAGATACCTTTCTTTGATAGGATTTATCATAATGTAAGATTTACAATAATATTAAATGGTCATGTCAGGTTTCAACGAACATCGTCCAGACTGCATCACAGCCAAAGAAGCATAGTGAACCTTCCTCCATAGTATTACTGAAATTATTATCCTGTATTGGGTGATTGGGGCATGTTAGAACATGTGTAGTTTATTGCAGTGCCTTGCATGTCCAACATTTAATTATTTATAATATCTTCTTTTTCTGCCTGATGATAATTTATATTTTTTTTGACATAATTGCTAATTCAATTTTTTTAAATCTTCTTCAAGACTACCAGAATACCATTGAACTTCTTACATTTAGATTTCTGCTTTAAAGATTGTGCCCGTTATTGAAAAAGTACTTAAATCTGTGTGTTAGTGGAACTAAAGATTTCAATACTAATGTATGTTAATCATAATCTTCTGTTGTGGTTGTGGCACGTGTCATAATAATAAGACTATATATAAATACGTTTCTGGGAAACTCCAGACCGATCTTTCCATTAGTTATTTACCTAACCAGTCTTGATAGTTGATAAAATATTTACAATTACGCTCTCTGCTTTATAATCTAATTTTATCAACGCATCTATTAAATTGATAAACTAATTTCTCCTAATATTGTTGTTTTGAAAATATTGTAGGTAGTGCCTGAGAAATCAAAAGATGGCGTTGATGGTCCATGGAAATTTGTTGGATTGTTGTCCCTATTTGATATCCGAGTACACTAGCTGTAATACGCATAATAATGTAGTAGTTTTGAAAATCATGTTCTTTGATGTTCTTATTGTATACTAAAATCCTTTGGATCTGTTTGTTAATGCTATTAATGTTTGGGTTATTTAAATACGATAACATTGGTTGATTTTTGTTTTTGGCATTTTTTGGTTTGTATATGATTAGATGTGCTAAATATTTAACATCAGTTTATATAACTATAAACAATGTCAAAAATACTTATTTACATCACAAGCTTTATGAAAAACCGATGTAAAAAGTCCAATTTTTACACCGAGAAAGACATCCTTTTCAAAATAACTGGACATCAGTTTATAGATGATGTATATTAACCAGACATTATTTAAAACTGATGTCTACGTACATTTTAGACATCAGTTGTGAATAAGGAACTGGTGTCTAAGGTAACATTTTGCAACGGTTCAGGACCGATGTGAAAATGAAAGAACTGCTAACTGGTGTGACACATCACATCGGTTTCAGAATGATGTGAAAAAAATTACTTTTTTCTACACCCGTGTAGAGATCGGTTTTGATTGAAATAGACATCAGTTCAGAACTAATGTCTATTGACCTTTTTCTAGTAATGATATAGAAACTATGCTCTCATGACCTTGGAGTAAGGAGATTTATCTGCATCTAAATCTGAGGTACATATTCTAACCACCATTGATTTGAATGCTACACAATATAAGAAAACTGTTGAAAAGATGAGTGTAGAAATGTTTCACATTCCCACAAGCATGGTGGCAGCTACTTAAGAAGTAAGTAGGCTGTCAAAAGTGAATAAAAAACTTGAGATTGAGAAACAAGAACTAGAATTGTAGTTTGTTAGTCTAAAAACAATTAGACAAGAAAATGAATACCTCAAGAACAAGCTGAAGTGTGCAGAAGAAGTAGAAGCTGAGCTAAGAGACAAGGTTGAGAAAAATGATCTTAAGCTTAAAATATTTAAAAATGCATCTCAATTGGTTGGTCAATACCATGAGAAGAACAAGCCCTATGCTAACATAGCTATTCACTTGGACTATGAGGTTGTTGCATCTCACAAGAAAAGTGATATTGACAAGCAAAAGGAAAGTGTGAACAAAGATATTCCAGTGGTGCTCAAAAAAGTAAATGCACCTTTGTTCAAAGCTTGTGAGGTGAACTTCAGTGAAGTGGAGCTTGTAATCAAACAGGAAATTACAGATGAAGATGAAGAAAAGAAGAATGCAAAATCCACTCTCAACACTGAATGCGAGAAGGAGCCTGAAGTTAGTCCAATTTCCAAGACACCAGTAAATGAGATCAAGAATGAAGACACTGGAAAGAAAAAGAAGAACATAAATGGGAAGATAGGTGTCAACAAAAGCAACAATTATGCCTATATTGCAGATGCTCCCAGAAAGCAGTGTCAAAGATATGGCTCAACAAATCATTTAACTCACTGTAATAATCCCAATTTTTGGAAATATTTGAAACCTTGATGAATAGTAACTTTTTGCTGATGATTCTGATTAAGGAAAATTATCAAATTACACTATATAGGAGTACTGTTATGGAAATTCTGAGATCGTATTAGTATTCCATAAAGTAAATTAGTGTATGTAAAGGTCGTCAGAATTCAGATTCGAAAACTTTGGTTTTTACCGAAAATCCACCAGATACCGAAAGGATTAAGTATAAGGTAACATTATTAAAAGGATTTTTATTTAAGAATTATATAAGAGGATCATCAAAGAAATATAAGATATTAATAAAGGTTCAGGGAAACCCAAATAATAAGATCCCGGATATGATCCCTCAAATGATCAACGAGAACGAGAGTTAAGCGAATCGTAAAACAAATAAACGACCAAGAGACAAGCACATACATGTAGAATGGGAAGGAAGCTTCCAAGAGAAGCTAAAACATGTGGTTAAAATAGAAGGTGACATCATCACACCATGAGGATTGGACAAGTGGCAAGATGATGAGGTAGGCAAGATAATGCAAGCAATTTACAAGATATTTAGCAAATGATTGATATCTACCAAGCATTTTTATGCACAAAGATCAATAAAATAAAGCAAGCTCCCCCCCCCATTTTATCTTCTTCACTTCGAATTTCTCATAAAAATGGTGAATTAGAAATTCAAAACACAAGCTATACTCCATTGAAAATTACAAGGTTTGTTTCTTTGGTAACTATATTTCATAACTAAGAAGAGCATGTAGTTTGAGTGCTTGAATCCAAGATTTGCTAGCTCAAACAAATTATTTTAGTGGAGGGTAAATAGTAACCAAGTTAGTTGTGTTTTGGTTTTCTTAGGTTCCATTGAAGATCCAAGCTTCCTAAGGCCATATAAACACTCCTTGAAGCTTCTAAGTGAATCCCCACTCTTCAAGAAAGGTATAAAGCTCTTGAACCCTTAGAAATCAGTTGGTTTAATATGGTTTTAAGCATATTATAATAGTTGTGGGAGTATGCTAGGAAATGAGTTTAATTTGGATGAGTTTATGCTTGTTTTTTTTATCATTAGTTAGTCATGATTATGCTTAAGTGATTAAAATTATGAATCTTGAATATTTGACTTATAAATTGGTGGATTAGGTTATGGTATATTATTGGTGAATGAGTGGTGGATTGGTTTTGGTTGGATTGTTGGATTGATGATGAATTGAATTGATTTGGTAAAAATTGGTAATCGCGTAAACATAGCCGTCGTAATGCCCATTTTCATTCAACTGTTTGTACTTAGTGTTCGGGACAGAAAGCTCACTGACCAATCTGTAAGCTTGCCATGTTTAACTATATCGTGTCATAAGCTTCATTTTGATATGTGGTTCGCTTAGATCCGATGTACGGTTTAGGAGAAACGATTGTTTTAAGTAACGACGATTCGCGAGCGAACCATTACCCCTCGCTTTACTTTGAAACCTCGATTAAGGTCCTTAAATTACTAATTGGAGTACGAAACAATTATGTAAGATTAATTGGTCAATTGGTAGAGTATTCGCAAAAAAGTCGCCTTAAAATTCGTAACGATTAATTTATTAAAATTAGTGGAGCCGAGGGTACGCGAGCAATTAACGCAAATCGTTAAGCGTATAAGCGACCGTAAGCGACCGTTAGGGTATGAGTGAGTTTTGACTAGTTTCTTAAGCGACCGCGGTCTAATTCCGTCTTATGTTGTCGTTCATAGGTTACCGGACCCACTCTAAGCTTAAGTCTACCCCAGAACACTCAGGCAAGTTTTCTACCCGTTATACTTTTGTTGTGATGTAAATATGTATATGCATTATCTTGTGATAAGTGCATGATTGTTATTAGCAAATCTTGCGATATACTGGAGCATGATATATATATATATATGCATGCCTGTATCATAATCTTGTTATCTCATTATTGATTCAATTGTTATAAACTGCATAATACCTATGCTAGAGATAGGCATTATTTGCGTATACCCTTAGTATAGGGGACCCAAAGGTTAACATTTTTCTAAACTGGGAGGTGATGTTCCCGAGTATATTATATATATATATATAGTTTTCAAAACTATTAATCAAATAATGTTTATTCGATAGTTTTAAATTATAAGTGAATATTAGTTTGAATATTCATTCGAGGACTTATGACTCCGTTTATTTAACCAAATAATATTCTTTATTTTCTTAAAGAATAATGTTTCGTTATTCACCAAGTATTCAAGAAATGATTAATATCGTCAATCATTCTTACCTTAAATATTTTCTGTAAGTTATTTTCAAAACTTTTACTTCATTTGCTTTGATAAAAGCTATTCGTTATTGGAATATTATTTATAGCATAATATTCAGATATTCTTTGATTATCTTGGAATTGATTTATTCTATCAAATCATCCTTATTCCAAACACTTTCAAAAATATTTTCGAGTCTTCAAAATAATTTTAAAGGCTAGAGCGGATCCCAAAACCCGTTTTCAAATTTAAGAACTTCCTTTCAAAGGGGATTTAAATACTCGCTTAAAAATCTGAGGGATCTGGCTCCGTGGTGTATTTTTTGGCGCACCGAAGTTGCTAATTTGATAAAAGAGTTTGATTACTTGCCCAACATTCGGGAAGTAAGCCCAATTGAAATGCGTCGGCATAAGCGACATGGGCTCAGTGGGAGTCCATCAAGGTGTAAGTGGCTGAGTGGCAGTCCATCAAAGTGTAAGTGGTTGAGTGGCAGTCCAACATAAGGTCCTAATGCGGCCGAGGTGATGACCAGTGGAGAATTCATTCATCTACTAGTAGAAAAGGTGACTTAATTGGTATATTTGCCTGATCAGCAAGATATCATGTTTATGACAAGGTTTTCTTCTTTCCAAATTCATTGGATATTACAACTCTGTTTATACTTTTTGTGAAGGAGGTTTTCAAGGAGTGTATGAGATATATATATATATATAGGTGTATATATATATCGAGACATAACGAAGTATCTCGTAACTTCATTTCTTTCTAATAATATTTCAAAGATTGAATCTATTCAAGTCTTATTTTGTAGTCTCATCTATGTGATGAACTTTTGAAACTGATTATACCTTGAACGGTGGTAGTTCAAGCAGTATTCGGAAAAGATATAAATATATTGGAGTATATTGTAACTTCATCTTTTCAACTTATATCTAGTTAATGATTATCTTATGCATGACAAAGATTTTCAGAAAAATATTGAGACAAGGTTAGATATATGAGATCACCTTGCAACGATATTTTTATACAGTTATAAACTGGAACTCTATGTATATTATACATGTCAGAGGATTTCAAAGATTTTGAAAAGTATATATGTATATATATACTGAATATTTTGTGACTTCGTCTCATTAAGATATCAAACTTGGTTCATTTCTTCTTGACCAAGACTTTCATGAGTACTATGAGAAGGCTCATATATTGTAAATTACAATACATGTTAATTTGGTGGGCTTGTTGCTCACCTTTGCATTATTCTTTCATCACACAACAATAACTAGATAAGATAAACATGACCAAGCTCCCAATTCGTGAGCGGATAGGAAACATCCCGCAGTTTCCTGTAGGCATTGATGTCGCTGTAGCTGAGGTAGGAACTACCAATAGGCTAGGCTTTTAACTTTTGATGTACCACACTTATGTATATTTACGAATTGTAATAATGTCAAAGATTATGTAAATCTATTCAGAAACTCTTTTGAGGTGTAATGACTTATAATTGTGGAATAAAATGACTTGTGTTATTTTTGATATTCATCTTGAGACTATAACTTGTGGTGTGTGTGTATATTGTGGGGTCACAGTACGTAGTAGTTGGTTGTTTATTAAGATTGAGTGTTATTAAGGGAAATGGAACTCGTGACAACCAGGATCCCCGACCCTGGATTTGGGGGTGTTACAGAAATGGTATCAGAGCTAAGCGTTATAAACCTCAGAGATGATGCGTTATTAAAATGATAAGTTCACTAAGATAATAAGAACTCTTTCGAAGTTCATAGTCGGACTACCTAACGTAGTACTGACAGTTAAAACCCTTATGGGAACCCTTATAAATATCAAGATAGTAACATGGTTCGTTATCCTATAGGGCAGCGGGACACCGAACCCTGAGGTTGAGGAGCAACAACATGATGATGTTTTAGTGAATATTGGAGATCAGATTGGGGATCCAATAAAGTACCCTAACGAGGAACCAGATTATGTTCATATTGAGGATGTAGCGGTTGAGGATGTTGTCCCAGAAAGGATTGTTGCTGAGGAGGATCCTGATGAGAATAAAGAGAGGACCACTGAGGAATTGATGACCATAGTCAGGGAGACTACCAGAGCTAGGATGGCCACGAGGGTGGCACTAGAGGATGAAGAGTTACCAAGGGCACAGAGGATAATGAGAACAGAGGGAGTGGGGCCTTCCACAACACCAATTATACCAGTATCAGACCCTCTCCCAGTGGTTCTTGTAGACATCCATGAGGTTCCCCCAGTTCCTGTTCCCTCCCCTGTACAGAGCCCAACACCTACTGAGGAGATGCCTCTTTTATCTCCTGCACCATTGTCACCTGATATTGTGTTTGGTTATCCAGTTGGATCTCCTGGGTTTGCACCACCTGCACCCCATGGACTGTTAGATGCAACCGTTCAGGCTTCTCTTATTTCCGATTATCATATAACTTTGGGTGGCCTGTCTGAGGCCCCTAATGTTAGGAGTGATCTATTGGATCGACTTACTGCACCAAGAAGTGAGGGTGGGGTACTTCCGGCAGGCTTAGCTTATAGCATGGACAGGATTGAGGCTACCACCCAAATTACAGCTAAAGGCCATCTTGAGGGTCAAATTGATCCAGCTCTACTTACGACTATCCTAGACCTCATCACCTCTTTGATGGAGCAGGTTAGGGATGCCATTCGTGTCCGCATTCCTTGATCCAGAGTAGTGTGCAGAGTCAAAAGGATCAGACAAGGATTTTCATGCATCACCACTTTTGAAGGATTAGCCTAAATATGAATGATTATTCTAGATTGACTAGTTGATTATCTGCAGTAGTACTTTTAGAATAGATCAGATCAGATGATGTAATTCTCTTTCAAGCGTTTAGCTGTTGTACTCTTGAACCAATGGTTATGTATATATATGTTCCTTTTAGTTCAGATCAGTTCTTTTGTGATAAGATTATAATTCTATTCGTATTATTAATTGCACTGTTGATACTTGAGAGTGCCGTGAAGTATATAGGAACTGGGAGAATTCATATTTTCCGACCATGTAAGAACTGTACGAGAGAAAGACTTAAGCAAAGTAAGTAAAACCAATATAAAGAGTTCCTTAAAAATTTTCCAAGCATTATGCCCCCAAAAGGAATAAGATTAGGGCAAACCATGAGTTTAATAATCAGGGGGGTCACAATCAAGATATAAGGAACCCAAAAACTTATGAAGTGGAAAATGAGGATTTAAAATATATAAGATGACCCCGATTATGGGGAGAATGATGGAACATTTCATACAAAAAAAACAGATGTCGAGTAAGGAAAGGAAACCCAGGACGGTACTCCCATAGGGCAATTTATGGACCTCCTTAAATAAAACTTATACTTTTATCCCCAACCACCACCCTGAGGAAACAAAGCGGTGGGAAATTCTTTCAGGACCTTTAAGTCGCGAAGCTCTCAGAGTTCCAAGGAACAAGCTGACCTAGTCGAGGCAAGAGCCTGGCTAAAGGAAATAGATGAATCATTTTATATTCGAAATGATTGATGAAGCGCAAAAGACTATTTTTGCCACTTACCTTCCTATGAGAGAAGCCAACCGCTGGTGGAAGGCTAAGGAAGATAGATAGATAGTGTAGAAGTTTTAGAGCCAGATCAGAGGCGAACATGTATGATAAATCATGAATCTAGGTTGTAAAAGTCGTCAAGATTCGTCTGAAGGACACGAATCCAGAATGACGGGATGTTTGAAATAAATGCTTATGTTGTGTTGGTTCATGAAATGGTTGTAATAGAAACGAAAATAAAAAGACTGAAGAGGAAAGGAGTACAAAGGTATATAAAGGAAATAGAGTTGACAAGCGATAAGGGAGTTAGATATGTGAAACCCTAAGAAACCCTAGTAATAAATATAGAGAAGTGTGTCATCATCAGCGCGATGGTGACTGATCATGAGATAAAGTCAAGGTTTAAAGGCGTAAGCGATACGTATAATTAATACCCTTTAAGTTGAGAGTATTCGATGAAACTTTGAGATAGACCGATGGATTAATAAGGAAAAACAGATGGACTGAGGAGACAGGATAACAAGTAATTAGGAAAATGGGATGAAGGAAGTGACCTTCAAGAATGTGAAGTGTATGTAAGACCGGTGGCTTGATACCTAGAAAGAGAGACGCCAGGTATAAAGGATATCCCAACATTGAGATCACTGTTGAGATAAATAACAGAGGTAAATGAATAATTAGAACAAAAAAAAGTTCACATTGAACACGACCAATATCTTCCAGAACATCCCTGCTATCATTACCAAATCATGCAAGAAAAGCGGATAACCGTTATTATCTTTAGGAGGGCATATGGATTGGCCTCAGTTTGGAAAAGGATGTTACATAACACTAAGTATAGACTATCGAGGTGGGAATGATTGAATGAGATACCCTTACCAGGGATAGATGAATTGATTTATCAATGGAAGAGTGTAAGTATCTTTTGAAGGTGGAATTAAGGATAAAACCCCGATAACTTGAGATGAACCCTAGGGGAATGTATAAGGGTTGGCATTTCACCCATAATAAGGACAATATGAGTTTTGACAGTACAAATTGGAAGGACTAAGGTAACAAAAACCTTTAAATATCAGTGAAGAAAGTTTTGAGAACTATATAGACAATGATTCTAGTATTAGTAAATGGTATCTTGATATTCACTATACCTAGGGTGTACCTGATGAAGGATTTAATGATAACCTTAGAGGTTTTACAAGGAGAAAGGTAATATTCAAAGTTCTCAAGAATAAAAATTTTGATAAAGGAAATATGACGTAATTATAATAAAGCCAAATGTGGCACGTGTTGAACCATAAGAAAGTATAGATCGACCCAATGAGGGTCGAGATTGGTGAAAACAAGAAGGAACCAAGATAAGAGACGTCGTAAGTATGATCGAGAGTCAGTCGTGACAATGTTCACATCTAAAGACTAAGGCAATGACTTATGGAAAAATGGTGAATTTTTTTTCTTCTCACATGGACTTAAGAAAAGCATTTTCACATAAGCAGTGATTTGAAATGAGGTAGAAAATTTAGTTGAAGGTGGTTAAAATGACATTGATTGTAAGGTAATATTACTATCAGGAAAGGCCAAAGAGGTGGCCGATACTTTAAGTGTAAGAGGACAATTATAGGCGCTCGTGCTAGAGGAATACAGTGATGATGGTTAAAGCCGTGAAGGTTGTATTATGGTGTGAAAGATTGACGTTCCTTCTGAGGATTGTGCGATACTCAATCGTAATAGTAGTTTGGTAAAGATTTAATTCATGTTATCACCATGAACGGGCTACCTATCTTAGAAGGTCCTATCTTGAGATAAGCCAGGGCCATGTTACGAAAGAACAAAATAAACCTCTGAGCTTCGTGTCTCCTAATAAAGACATATGGTTAATAATGGTGTTAACCTGCTATCATTTCTTTGATTGAAACTCTTCTACAATTTTATCTGCTTCATGTCATATATACGCCAAGTTCAGGAGTGTTCTTCATGAATCATGGAATGGTGATTATGTTGCCTCCTTGGAAGAATTCGATACGACATGTATGGACTCCGTATGGTTAGCTATTAAGATTTCATGGAAAACAAATGACTACAGTAGGTCAGCGGTGGATCATAGCAATGTAGCGGGTAATGAGCCGATTACAACCGTGAGAGTTGTATTGGAATTGTGGTGCCCTCCAAACCCGGGTTAGAAGTTTGGGGTCCACACACACATCTTAATTATAACCTGCTTATAGCAATAATAAAGATAATAATAATATATGCAATGACCCTACTTACCAATCACCACGGATCGCAACAGGTTAAAGTATGCACACAAGCCAAACACACTAATATATTACAAACCGTTCAAATCCCAACTATTTCAAATTCAAACTGAGTATTAAACATTATTACAAACTTTTACAAACTTAAATTATTCCAAAAGAAGCCTACTAGCTCAGCTTTCTCAACCTGAACCCCTAGCTCTCGCGCTGGACTGGGGATCCTCTTTACCAACTGGTTCCTTTTTAACTGGAAAGAATATAAACAACATCGCACGAATGAGCTAACTAGCTCAGCAAGTCACAATGACAAAACTGAGAATAATGATCATCAGGTAAATATGTTTATGATATCAAGTGAACAATGGATTATGATTTAGAATTGGATATTATACTTTTAATTTAAAAACCAAGGTTAGGCTGCTGATCAGTCACGCACTAACCCCGAGCAAGGCACACAACATTGCTCTAACTACTGGATCCAAGGCACACATTGGCCTAACTTGACCATTATATGGTCTGACCACGAATCTGGTCCACAATTTTATAAAAACAATCCAATTCTAACATAATAACAGAATATGCAATAGTAAACAATAACCGAAATCATTAACAACAATAAATGTTTAACAATGAAAGGGTTTCAATCCTTGTAAGGATCAATAAGGTAATTTAAAAGCTTGGATGCTGGGTAATGAAAGAATTGGATAACAAAGGAATCAACGTTTCAAGTTTTCAAGGATTCGATCTTTCAAAGTATAAGATACCATGGGTTGAGTATATAATAGTTCATTTCAGTGTTTGGTATTTAGTTTGTATGTATTTGTAGAGTAGTATCATAGATTTGTAGTTCTTGTTTGGGTATACAATAATCAATGGATTAGAAAGAATATGATTCATGACTCAAGGACAATAATCAGGATTTAGGTTTCTGTGCTTCAAAGCACTTGCAATATCACAGGATTATCAAGTACTACAATATCTCGAGAAAGTTCAGAACACTTGCCTGGTATTAGCTTACTACACTGCACTCGCTTCCAATCACAACCGTTTTACTCCTCAACTACCTGTTTCCCTTTCCTACGTCTTGCCTCTTCTGCTCACATATCATAAGCATCTATCAATAATTTACTCATGGAATTTTATTCAACACATTCTTCTATCTACCCTTCGTTTTACCCAAATCCGATTAACGGATTGAAAGTTATGCAATAATCAAGTAAACACCGAATATATAGACCGATAGTCAATTAACAAATCACATGTAGCACATAATACATCACGTAATCAATGATATATTATTTATAAAGAAGTCTCGGGTCATAAATAGGCTTTCTGGTATTTAAAATGATTTTTAAAACATTTTTCGGAATTAAAACGGGTCGTTGGATCAATTTCGGGTTAATAAACAGGGTTCGGTTGGCCCATTCTGGCTCCGAAATAATTTTAGAATAATTATCGAGCCTTGGAAATAATTTAGAATAATATTTTAAAGTTCGAAACTATTTTTTAGAATTTTTAAATCATTTTTAAATAATTAAATCTAATTAAATAACTAATTAAAATCAATTAATAATTAATTAAATCAATTAATCAATTAATTTTCGAATTAATTGACCAATTAATCAATTATAAATTAAGTGAAATTAATTAACTAATTAATTTAGATTTATTTGTGAATTAAAAATAATTTTCAGAATTAAAATAATAATTTTTAGAATTTTCAAAAATTAAAAACGAATTTTTATAATAAAAATAAATTGGAAATATGATTTTTAAACATTTTATAAACAGGAATCCTAAATTTGTAAAGTCTGGAAACTTCAGGGACCTAACTGTATCGTCCCCAAAAGTCCAGGGACCAAACTGCAATTTTACACCCCATCGCCGGAAAACAGTCGGGTTCGCCGGAGAACACGATTCTGACCTCCTCACCTTACCACAAGCTCCAGATCACATCTACAAATTACCAGGAATACAATCATTCAATCAAAACAACCTAACAATCCCTGAGTTGGTCGGAATTTGGCCGTGAAGTTTTCCAGTTTCCGGCGAACATCGGAAAACTTCAAAACACAACTCCCTTCTCTACAGACCTCGTTGGTTCATGAAACTTATACGACTAGATTGCAAATTTCACAGAGAACACAACCCACTATAACACAACATCAATCTATCACAGAATAAGAAACCCCCAAATTTCAATTAAGAACATTCATACGGGTTATAAACCCAAATTTTGAAATTCGAAAATTAAACCCACTTTTGAGCATGTTATTGAACTCCAAATCAGACGTATGACATATGAAAATCATCAGGAAAACAAGCTCTACAACATGCAATCGTCAAATCATACAAACAATCATCCGAACAAAAATTCATATTTTTAATAAAATAAATTCGAAAATAAATAAATTTTTAGAAAAATAACCTTGATTTCTGCAGTGAAACAAAGCTCAGAATCTGATAGAACACCTCAAATCCTTCGTTTTGGTTACTCAAGCTTTGAAAACAGAGATCGGTAATGCCTTCGTTTTGCTATTTGATTCTTAGAACAGTTTATGTAATTAGGGATTTTCTCTGAAAATTATATAATTATCTGTCTGCAAATGATTTTGATACGAAATAAAATACGGTAAAAGGCTATTTATAATTACGGAAAATTAGTATCCCGTTGGATCATTCCCGATATAAAACGGTACGTTTATTTGTAAAAACTGATCCAAACGGTATCGGTTTTCGGGATAATTATCCAAATCAGTACAATTTGTACTGCGGTCTTGGTCTCAGCGCCTGGTTACACGTATTACGAAGTGATAATTGGGATAGTTTAATAAAAAGCTCCCGTTCATCGAAAATACGGGTTTTATTGATTTACCGAAACGAATATTGTATCGAAAATGTTGCGCCGGGACCCGCGCGGGATAAACCGTACGCCGGATCGAAAAAGTCGAAACATGGAATATGCTCGGAATATTACAATTAGGTTAGGAAGGAGTTCTCTAAAGAGTTTCGGGTTCCAAAAACGTAACAACGGTTGACGTCGGTTGGTTCCCGTTTTTATAAAATAGATTTTAATTACCCGGAAAAAGATTTTAGAAATTTCATATGATTCTTATAAATCCATAAACCAACATAAAAATAATTAGAAAGATATGACAATTATCTATATTTTAATTTGGACATATAAAAATTAAAATACTCAATTAATATTATTTTTGAATATTCAAGTACAGATAACACTTAGCAATTAGCTCGCAGAATAGATACTGAACACACATAATAATTATATAATAGCAAAAGTAATTATATGATATATCCCGGATATTACATCCTTCCCCCCTTAAAAGGATTCTGTCCTCAGAATCTCTAAGAAAACAAATGAGGGTATTTTTCTCTCATATCACTTTCTAACTCCCAGGTTGACTCTTCAACCTTTGGGTTTCTCCACAATACTCTTACTAACTTTATCACTTTATTTCTTAATACTTTCTTCCTTTCCTCTAGAATCTCTATTGGACTCTCTACATATGATAAATCTGTTTGAAGTTCTATTGGCTCATATTCTATTATATGCCTGGAGTCTGGATTATATTTCTTAAGCATTGATATGTGAAAAACATTGTGAATGTGCTCCATGTGCGGAGGTAACGCCAATTCGTAAGCTACTTTGCCAATACGCTTTAGAATTTCAAAAGGTCCGACATATCTTGGGTTTAGCTTCCCTTTCTTCCCAAACCTCGTTAATCCTTTCCACGGTGATACTTTCAATAATACCAAGCTTCCTTCTTCAAATTCCATGTCTTTTCTTGACTGGTCCGCATATTTCCTTTGACGATCTTGTGCAGCTATTAATCTTTTCTGGATAATTTCAACAACTTCCTTTGTCTGTTGCACCAATTCAGGTCCGAGTATTTTGCGTTCTCCTACTTCGTCCCAATATACCGGAGATCTACATTTGCGTCCATAAAGGGCTTCATAAGGTGGCATCCCAATACTGGTGTGATAACTGTTGTTATAAGCAAACTCTACTAGGGGTAAATGCTCGTCCCAACTTCCTTTAAAATCAATAGCACAAACACGTAGCATGTCCTCGATTGTCTGGATCGTTCTTTCACTTTGACCATCCGTTTGGGGGTGATAAGCCGTACTCATATTCAATCTTGTTCCCAAACATTCTTGAAAACTCTTCCAAAATCTTGAATTAAATCTTGGATCTCGATCAGATACAATAGACACTGGAACTCCATGACAAACTACAATTTCTTTCAAGTACATATGAACTAACTTATCGAGCGAAAATCTTTCATTTATAGGCAGAAAATGAGCTGACTTGGTAAGTCTATCTACTATAACCCAAATGGCATCATGATTAGCCCTTGTCCTTGGTAATCCAACTATGAAATCCATGGCAATATGTTCCCACTTCCACTCTGGAATCTCCAATGGCTGTAGCAATCCGCTTGGTCTCTGATGTTCCGCTTTAACTTTCTGACATGTATAGCATTTGCTAACCCATTCCGCAATTTCCCTCTTCATATTTGGCCACCAATAATTCTTCTTTAAATCTCTGTACATTTTGGTACTCCCTGGATGGATGGAATATCTTGAACTATGTGCTTCTTGTAAAATTTCATTTTTCAGCTCCGTTACTGGTGGAATCCAAATTCTTGAAGAAAACCTAAGAATACCTTGATCATCTTGTTGCGTGCATAATTCCTCACCTACCAAACTATTTATATCTTGATCCATTACCTCTTTCTGGCATTTCTTTATTTTCTCCAATAACTCCGATTGGAAAATCATACTGTACACTTTTGCTTCCTCAGGCTTGCAAATTCTAATCTCCAATTCCAATTTTTGAAATTCTTTATATATCTCTTCAGGTACGGATAATACATTTAACTTTTCCTTTCGACTTAACGCATCTGCTACAACGTTCGCCTTACCGGGATGATAATTAATCGAGCAATCATAATCCTTAATCAATTCTAACCATCTCCTTTGTCTCATATTAAGTTCCTTCTGGGTAAATATATATTTCAAACTTTTGTGATCCGTGAAAATCTCACATTTTTCTCCATACAAATAATGTCTCCAAATCTTCAAAGCGAAAACTATAGCTGCTAACTCCAAATCATGCGTAGGGTACTTCTGTTCGTGTGGTTTTAATTGCCTTGACGCATACACAATCACCTTGTCGTGCTGCATAAGAACACATCCTAATCCTTTGTAGGAAGCATCGCTATAAATTACGAAATTCCCTTGATCGTCTGGAAGTGACAAAACAGGTGTTGTGATTAATCTCCGCTTCAATTCCTGAAAACTTTCTTCGCACTTGTCATTCCATATAAACTTTTCATTCTTTCATGTAAGCTTTGTCAATGGTGTTGCAATTCTTGAGAAATTCTGAACGAATCGTCGATAATATCCTGCCAATCCCAAGAAACTTCTTACCTCAGTGGGTGTTCTCGATCTTTCCCAATTCGTAATTGCCTCGATCTTTGCTGGGTCCACTTTGATTCCTTCGTTACTGACTATGTGTCCTAAGAACTGAACTTCCTGTAGCCAAAACTTACACTTCGACAATTTAGCATATAACTTCTTTTTCCTTAAAATCTCCAAAGCTGTCCTTAAATGTTCCGCATGATCCTCCTCCGTCTTTGAATAGATCAAAATATCGTCTATAAATACTATAACGAACTTGTCCAAATATTCTTTGAAAATTCTGTTCATCAGGTCCATAAACGCTGCTGGGGCGTTGGTCAATCCAAAAGACATCACTAAAAACTCGTAATGCCCATACCTTGTTCTGAAAGCTGTCTTTGGTATATCTTCTGGTTTGATCTTTAGTTGATGATATCCCGATCTTAAATCGATTTTGGAGAAATACTTGGCTCCCTTCAATTGGTCAAACAAATCATCAATTCTGGGTAACGGATACTTATTCTTGATCGTCAACTTATTGAGCTCCCTATAGTCGATGCACAGTCTCATGCTTCCATCTTTCTTCTTAACAAATAATACCGGTGCACCCCACGGGGATACGCTGGGTCTAATTACTCCTTTCTCTAACAGCTCTCGCAATTGTTTTGCTAATTCTTTCATCTCAACGGGCGCCATTCTATACGGGGCCTTGGATACTGGTTCGGTTCCAGGTGCTAAATCAATTGCAAATTCAATTTCTCTATCTGGAGGAAGTCCTGGTAACTCGTCGGGAAATACGTCTGGAAATTCATTTACAACTGGAATATCTTCAAGTTTTGCTGGCTTCTGACTTCTGTCGATCACATATGCTATGAAATGCTCACATCCTTATCTTAGTAACTTCTTGGCTTGAATCATCGTTAAGAACTTCTTTACCTGCTTCTGTCCCTTGAACGTTACTATTCTTTTGTCTGGCGTTTTCACCATTACTTTCTTATTTCGACAATCTATCCGAGCATCATGCTTAGATAACCAATCCATCCCTAATATAACGTCAAATTCTCCTAACTTAAACGGTATCAAATCTACATAAAATTTACTACCAGAAATCTCAATCTCACAATTCCCACAAACTTGGTTAACAGTTACACGTTCTTGATTTGCTAATTCCACAGTCATTATTTCATTTAAATACCCAACTGGACAATTTAACTTACTAACAAAATCTTGTGAAATAAACGATCGAGTTGCTCCCGAATCTATTAACACTTTGGCACATAAAGAATTCACATTAAGTGTACCTGCCACGACATCCGTATCCTGGATCGCATCCTTCACCGACATGTCAAAAACTCTAGCCCTCGGAGTCTCATTCACTGTTGAGGTAGATCCCATAATCCTTAATGCATTACTGACTGGGGCTGGTGTCTTGCAATCCCTGGCCATATGTCCTGGCTTCCCACATTTAAAGCATGTAAATCCAATGGCTGGAACCTTCACTGCTGGATTCCGGATAGGCTGATCCTTATTCGCTGGCTCTCTTGCTGGTTGATTTCGGCACTCTCTCGAGTAGTGCCCTTTCTGGTTGCATTTAAAACATACCATATTCAACTTGTTACAAACTCCTCCATGCTTCTTTCCACATACTTGACAATCTGGAAAAGTTAATCTCAACTGATTCGGCTGATTCACATTAGCTGGACGATTGCCCTGGCCTCCGTCTCCTGCATTTTGTCTCCTGAAATTAAAATTTCTCCCTGGCTGAAACTTGCCCTTCTTAAAATTTGGAAACTTCCCTGTTTGTGACTGACCCTCACTTCCCTCAACTTTCCTTTTCTTGCTTTCCTTTTCTTTCTGGAACATCTCACTCTCTGTCTCTGCGATCATAGCTTTCTGTACAACCCCGACATAGGTATCCAATTCAAAAATAGCTACCTTCCCTCTGATCCATGGCTTCAAGCCTTGCTGGAATCTCTTAGCTTTCTTTCTATCAGTATCAACATACGATGGCACGTACCTTGACAATTCCTCAAACTTCCCCTCATAATCTGTTACCGACATGTTCCCTTGCTTTAATTCTAAAAACTTCAGCTCCATTTGATCCTGAACAAACTGAGGAAAATACTTTTCTAAAAACAATTCCTTAAACCTTTCCCAAGTAATAACATCTGTGCTTTCCAAGGTCTTCACCATCTCCCACCAATAGGTGGCCTCATTCTTCATATAGTAACTTGCAAATTCAACCTTCTGCTCCTCTTTCACTTTTACCAAGGCAAATGCCTTCTCTATTTCCTTTAACCACACATTTGCTTCAATTGGCTCTAAGGAACCCTTGAATTCTGGTGGGTTTACTGCCTGAAAAGTTTTGAAAGTTACCTGGGGATTGGTCTGTCTCTGCTGTTGTTGTGCCAGGTGAACTGTTTGTTGGGGCAAGATTTGAAAAATCTGGGCTATTGCTGGGTCCATGGGTCCTGGGTTCACATTCTGGTTTATATCATTTTGGTTGTTATTGTTGTTGTTGTTGGTTTCTTCATTCTGGGTGTTGGTGCGGGTATTTCTTCTAGGAGGCATTTTCTGTAAAGAATCAATCAATTTATTTAGCTTTTGAATCAAATCTTTGTATAAAAGAAAAGTTTTGTAAAATAGAAATATCTCTTTTTGAAAATAGTTGTAACTAAGTAAATTGCATGCTTCTTTAAAGAATATAAACAGTTATGGAAAACAGGGTACATGGTATCACAGGTATACTGGTGCAATAAATAAGGTAAAGTAAAACAGGTGCGATAAAGTAAATGACAGTGTTGGAAAGGAAAAGGTACTGATATATAGATCAAAAGTTTTAGGTAGTACAAGCGTAAAGACGCTTTGAAAGTAAAAGCAAAAACGGTACAACAACCTACTCACTAGTCAGCATCGCTAGTCTATAAATATAACTCAAAAGTCTACTGATACACACTACACACTACTGTCCATACTACATAACCATAACAACACTGCTCAGCATCTCCATCTCAAAATCTCTGGCTCATGGCAAATCTGGACCTCCTATTTCCTCAAGCTCCTCTAGAACCCACTTAGCCCACTCCACTAGAAAATCAGGGGTGATGTCCTCATGTGTAGCCTCAACAATCTTCACAGCAGCTGCTCTACGAAACGCCTGAAGCCTCTCCCTAAGTCGCCTCTCACCACTCCCCATCTCTCTGGTACGCATGATATGCAATAACTCCTGGATCTGACCCTGTAGGAATCGCTGCTCCATAAGGCAAGCCTCAAACTGATGATATGGGACAGGATAGGAAGAGAACTGGAAAGGTACTCCTGTGACTGAATGACTAGTAAAGCCTGAATCAGCAGGTGGGGGTCCTCTGACAGATGGCCTCATGCCTGGAGGTGGAATAGCCTGCAATGGTACGGGCTGCAACACCGGTGGAGGTAGAATAGCCAATGCTGGTGGAATCACATGACGTGGATCCGATGCTGGTGCTCCAACTGAAGGCTCTGAGTGATCAGCTGATACGGGAATAAAAGAGTCGGCCATCTCTGCTATCTGAAATCATATCGTAATATAAGAATCTCGTACCACGACGCAACCTATACTAATACCGGTTATACCATAACACTCAACCTCCCGACGTTCTATCATCCTATACCTTACTTCTAATCCTATCCCTCTACCCATTCTCGTCAACCTAGGCTTGTGTCAGTGACTTATAACCTGTAGCTCTGATACCAAACTTGTGGCGCCCTCCAAACCCGGGTCAGAAGTTTGGGGTCCACACACACATCTTAATTATAACCTGCTTATAGCAATAATAAAGATAATAATAATATATGCAATGACCCTACTTACCAATCACCACGGACCGCAACAGGTTAAAGTATGCACACAAGCCAATCACACTAATATATTACAATCCGTTCAAATCCCAACTATTTTAAATTCAAACTGAGTATTAAACATTATTACAAACTTTTACAAACTTAAATTATTCCAAAAGAAGCCTACTAGCTCAGCTTTCTCAACCTGAACCCCTAGCTCTCGCGCTGGACTGGGGATCCTCTTTACCAACTGGTTCCTTTTTAACTGGAAAGAATATAAACAACATCGCACGAATGAGCTAACTAGCTCAGCAAGTCACAATGACAAAACTGAGAATAATGATCATCAGGTGAATATGTTTATGATATCAAGTGTACAATGGATTATGATTTAGAATTGGATATTATACTTTTAATTTAAAAACCAAGGTTAGGCTGCTGATCAGTCACACACTAACCCCGAGCAAGGCACACAGCATTGCTCTAACTACTGGATCCAAGGCACACATTGGCCTAACTTGACCATTATATGGCCTGACCACGAATCTGGTCCACAATTTTATAAAAACAATCCAATTCTAACATAATAACAGAATATGCAATAGTAAACAATAACCGAAATCATTAACAACAATAAATGTTTAACAATGAAAGGGTTTTAATCCTTGTAAGGATCAATAAGGCAATTTAAAAGCTTGGATGCTGGGTAATGAAAGAATTGGATAACAAAGGAATCAACGTTTCAAGGTTTTAAGGATTTGATCTTTCAAAGTATAAGATACCATGGGTTGAGTATATAATAGTTCATTTCAGTGTTTGGTATTTAGTTTGTATATATTTGTAGAGTAGTATCGTAGATTTGTGGTTCTTGTTTGGGTATACAATAATCAATGGATTAGAAAGAATATGATTCATGGCTCAAGGACAATAATCAGGATTTAGGTTTCTGTGCTTCAAAGCACTTGCAATATCACAGGATTATCAAGTACTACAATATCTCGAGAAAGTTCAGAACACTTGCCTGGTATTAGCTTACTACACTGCACTCGCTTTCAATCACAACCGTTTTACTCCTCAACTACCTGTTTCCCTTTCCTACGTCTTGCCTCTTCTGCTCACATATCATAAGCATCTATCAATAATTTACTCATGGAATTTTATTCAACACATACTTCTATCTACCCTTCGTTTTACCCAAATCCGATTAACGGATTGAAAGTTATGCAATAATCAAGTAAACACCGAATATATAGACCGATAGTCAATTAACAAATCACATGTAGCACATAATACATCACGTAATCAATGATATATTATTTATAAAGAAGTCTCGGGTCATAAATAGGCTTTCTGGTATTTAAAATGATTTTTAAAATATTTTTCGGAATTAAAACAGGTCGTTGGATCAATTTCGGGTTAATAAACAGGGTTCGGTTGGCCCATTCTAGCTCCAAAATAATTTTAGAATAATTATCGAGCCTTGGAAATAATTTAGACTAATATTTTAAAGCTCGAAACTATTTTTCAGAATTTTTAAATCATTTTTAAATAATTAAATCTAATTAAATAACTAATTAAAATCAATTAATAATTAATTAAATCAATTAATCAATTAATTTTCGAATTAATTGACCAATTAATCAATTATAAATTAACTGAAATTAATTAACTAATTAATTTAGATTTATTTGTGAATTAAAAATAATTTTCAGAATTAAAATAATAATTTTTAGAATTTTCAAAAATTAAAAAGGAATTTTTATAATAAAAATAAATTGGAAATATGATTTTTAAACATTTTATAAACAGGAATCCTAAATTTGCAAAGTCTGAAAACTTCAGGGACCTAACTGTATCGTCCCCAAAAGTCCAGGGACCAAACTGCAATTTTACACCCCGTCGCCGGAAAACAGTCGGGTTCGCCGGAGAACACGATTCTGACCTCCTCACCTTACCACAAGCTCCAGATCACATCTACAAATTACCAGGAATACAATCATGCAATCAAAACAACCTAACAATCCCTGAGTTGGCCGGAATTTGGCCGTGAAGTTTTCCAGTTTCCGGCGAACATCGAAAAACTTCAAAACACAACTCCCTTCTCTACAGACCTCGTTGGTTCATGAAACTTATACGATTAGATTGCAAATTTCACAGAGAACACAACCCACTATAACACAACATCAATCTATCACAGAATAAGAAACCCCCAAATTTCAATTAAGAACATTCATACGGGTTATAAACCCTAATTTTGAAATTCGAAAATTAAACCCACTTTTAAGCATGTTATTGAACTCCAAATCAGACGTATGACATATGAAAATCATCAGGAAAACAAGCTCTACAACATGCAATCATCAAATCATACAAACAATCATCCGAACAAAAATTCATATTTTTAATAAAATAAATTCGAAAATAAATAAATTTTTAGAAAAATAACCTTGATTTCTGCAGTGAAACAAAGCTCAGAATCTGATAGAACACCTCAAATCCTTCGTTTTGGTTACTCAAGCTTTGAAAACAGAGATCGGTAACGCCTTCGTTTTGCTATTTGATTCTTAGAACAGTTTATGTAATTAGGGCTTTTCTCTGAAAATTATATAATTATCTGTCTGCAAATGATTTTGATACGAAATAAAATACGGTAAAAGGCTATTTATAATTACGGAAAATTAGTATCCCGTTGGATCATTCCCGATATAAAACGGTACGTTTATTTGTAAAAACTGATCCAAACGGTATCGGTTTTCGGGATAATTATCCAAATCAGTACAATTTGTACTGCGGTCTTGGTCTCAGCGCCTGATTACACGTATTACGAAGTGATAATTGGGATAGTTTAATAAAAAGCTCCCGTTTATCGAAAATACGGGTTTTATTGATTTACCGAAATGAATATTGTATCGAAAATGTTGCGCCGGGACCCGCGCAGGACAAACCGTACGCCGGATCGAAAAAGTCGAAACATGGAATATGCTCGGAATATTACAATTAGGTTAGGAAGGAGTTCTCGAAAGAGTTTCGGGTTCCAAAAACGTAACAACGGTTGACGTCGGTTGGTTCCCGTTTTTATAAAATAGATTTTAATTACCCGTAAAAAGATTTTAGAAATTTCATATGATTCTTATAAATCCATAAACCAACATAAAAATAATTAGGAAGATATGACAATTATCTATATTTTATTTTGGACATATAAAAATTAAAATACTCAATTAATATTATTTTTGAATATTCAAGTACAGATAACACTTAACAATTAGCTCGCAGTATAGATACTGAACACACGTAATAATTATATAATAGCAAAAATAATTACACAATATATCCCGGATATTACAAGAATGGATGTTGAGATTGAGTACCACTAATCGGGTCATGTTGATGTATAAGAAATCATCGTTAGACTAACTAAGCCGATCATTTACCTATTGTATATTTATTCTTTCTTATCGACAGAGAGTCGTATTACTATACGAGGAAGGTTGTAGCGCAAGCGTAGAATTCTAGTAACGATGATGTCTAGAATGAAATCCCAGATTTGATTTTCGATGTCGAGGGAGTTTCAAAGGTGATTATATATAAGCTCGAGCAAGAGCATGGGTCCATAAAATGATGGACGGAATATCAAAAATATTTAGGCATGTGAAATACGATACTATAATACTTGATGTTGGCATATATACATATATTTCATTCTCCTTTAATAAACCTCTATAGTTCAGAAGTAGATTCCAAGCCAGATATTTTGTGGCAGTATTAATTTTTTATATAATGCTCTTAAATTCATTCTTTTCTCTCCTTTTCATTTCGTGTAAGCTGAGAAGAACAACCCTTCCAGAAGGGGAGGTATTGCCGAATGACGATCTATTTGTGTGATAGAAGCCTAGTAGGATACCAACTATTGTTTAATTGTTTGTCAAGTACTAAAGGCTGACCACCTTCTGTACTAACTATGCGATGTAACAAGTGTTCTTGATCATGGTGATCTCTCAATAAATTATTTTACTTCTATATGATTGATCAAACTTTTGAAGATAAAAACAATTAGAAAGGAAGTAGTATTAGTGCGATGGTATTCAGAGTAGAAACGTGTTCGTGATACTAAGGTTGATGCGTTTATTAAAAGGCTATAGAACGCTAACAAGAAATAGTGTAACCAGTATAATATTAGGTACGGAAGATAGTAATGATTACGGACTGGAAAAGAATAAGTATTGAGAAGCAAAAGCTGTAGAGCTAGATGAAATAATGAGAGTCTGTGTGATAGACTTGAAAGAAATTTGGAATGATCACTTAGCACGGATTGAGTTCTCTTACGATGATAGATGATATGACATTATCGGAATATCGCCTTACGAGGCCCTGTACGAAAAAAATAAGAAGATGTCGATCTCCCTTATTTGGGATGAAGTTGGAGAGCGCAAGATGCTCAGGTCCAAAGTAGTCCAAATAACCAAGGACATAGTAGATGTAATCACAGGATAGTTGGTAGCAGCCCAAGATCGACTAGAGAAGTATGTCGGTTTGGCCCAAAAGGACAAAGATTATGAAGTAGGGAACCTAGTATTGTAAAAGGTATTCCCTTGGAAAGGATTAATGAGGTTCGGAAAGAAAGAAAAGCTAAGTCCATGATTTATTGGACCCTTGGAAATATTAAGATGTATTAAGAAGTTAGCATATGAGCTAGCCCTACCCTAGAACCTTTAGCAAGTTCATTACGTGTTCCGCATATCAATATTAAGGAAGCATAATCTAAATGTCGGGCATATAGGAGAATATGAGCGCAAAGACATGCAACCAGACTTGAACTATATGGAGCAACCAGTGAGGGTTATGGATTGAAAGGAGCAAGTGCTTAGGAACTGGGTTATCAGACTAGTCAGAGTTTTGTGGTAAAACCATAATGTGGAAACAAAATTGACTTGGGAGTTAGAAAGTGCAATGCTAGAAAAGCATCCCCAACTGTTTTCTATCTGATTCTGGGACGGAATCCTTTTAAGGAGGGGAGACTGTAATAACCCCAATATTTAAAAATATTCGAAACCCTGATGAATAGTAACTTTTTGCTAATGATGCTGATTAAGGAAAATTATCAAACTACACTATATAGGAGTACTGTTATGGAAATTCTGAGATCGTATTAGTATTCCATAAAGTAAATGAGTGCATATAAAGGTCGTCAGAATTTGGATTCGAAAACTTTGGTTTTGTTACAACCGGTATTTTCGTGTAATATTATTTATGGATTTGGTATAATTTTATAGCCGAATGAAAATATATTCAATGATTGTACGTTTGTGTGAGTGAAAATTTCTGCATTATAAATTTACTTTATGTAGTATATGATTTTTCAAAGCAAGAATTTATTTAATTTCTTTATTTCGATTTATAAGGAATATTCTAAGCCTTGGAAATTTTTTCTTTTAAAAGGTAATTTGTTCACAAATTTTGAAAATGATTTTATAAAGTCTCTAAAAATCCAAGTTATTTTATGGTATAAATTTTATAATTTTTGAACTTGTGTTTTATTTTATAAAAATAAATCTTTATAAATATAATTAGCAAATTACATAGTTATCCATGCATGCAAATTCCTTCCATACATTCCAAAAGGGCTAAAGAGTCAATAACCACCCCACTAACTCTTATTTCCTAGCCAAATACCTTCTTTACCCTTGCATGCAAATTGAACCAAGTTCAAGTGGAAGGCTAATCATGTCAATTCCTAATTCCACTCACTTTTGCCAATACAGAAACCATAAAACAAACAAAGACATGATCATTTTCACTCATCATCCACACCATACTCATTCTTCTCTCCCTCCTCCTCCCTCACTCTCGGCCCTCCCTCTCTCACTCTCGGGTTTAGCCGAGAACCACCCCCTCCCCATTTTTCTTCATTCCTCAACCAAGCTTCCACTCTTTACATAAGTAAATGTTACTTCCCATACCATGATCACTCATATTTCAAAGAGTTTTGAGTAGAAAGTTTAAGTTTAAAGGTTGCATGTAAAGGTTCTAGTGAAACTCAAAATACAACATTGATTCTTGTAAGTTTAGGGTTGTTTTTGAGATGACTACAAGGAATGGAGAAGTGCCAAGTCTTGAGAGGGAAACTCTTGATGATTAAATGGCCATTCCCATCCATTTCATTCGGCCATGACCATATGGGAGCCGAATGAATGGTCCTTAAGACTATTCTTGTTGCTTAACTCAATTTTTGCATGTTTATGTGATAATGGCTTAAATTTTATGGTGAAAATTTGATAAAACTCTTTGCATGCTAAGTGATCATCTAGGTATTGCTTATGATAGGCTTGCATGCCAATTTTATGATAGAATATATGTAGAAAATATATTGTTTTGGTTTGCAAAATCCGAAGACATGCATGCATGTGGATTTCTCTTAGAATGTTATAAGATTTTGATCATTTGGAAAGATTTTATTAGTAAGCCTTAATTTTAGTAGGAATAATGTGTTAATATTGATTTATGCTTCTTGTTGCATGGTAATAATTCGTGGTTATCTTTTATAAAAATGCATATCTTGTTGTTTCAAAAGCATGAAGATTTGTGATTTGTAAAGTGTAGTTTCGTTTGTTTTGCCATAATTGTACCTTAGGTAAGGATGATCTCACCCAAGGTTATTTTGAGAATAAGGGATTTAGTTCAGTAGATTACCATGTTTAAGTCTTGGTTTGAGTATTGGGTTGTTGGTAGTTGAGTTTGTCAAGTCAAAACTTTGGAGAAAGGAGAGTTATAGTTTCTGCAGAAAATCAGTTTAGTACCCTGAGGTTTAGAGTGAGTTTTGACCATGTCATTAATGTGCACTTTGAGGCCCAAGCCACCAGAAGTTAGTATTGGGAGTATATAAAAGATTTTGTGTGTTGGTTGGAGGTTTTCATGTCATTTTGTTAGGTGCACAAGTAGAATAACAAAATCTGTCCAGCAGGGGACAGTTTTGTTGCAACTTAGAAATAGGGAGATTTGACCATGTCATGGATAGGCCCTCATTAGGCCCTGTTGGGCCTTAGCTAGAGGGAGTGTCAGAGAAGTTGTTCCAACCATAGTTCATAGGATATGAGTTAGAACCATGTGTCACAATTTAATTCAAGTCAGGGCGTTTTCTGCCCAGAAAAATAGGGGAACCTTGGACTTTTAGCTTAGGCCCAAGAAGGCCCAAGCCAGGCCCTTGAGCCACATCAAGTTTGTGAGATGCCCTTAGGTCAGGAGAGTCTTGTGTAAAAGTTTTTGAAGGAAAACTTGTAGTTTAAGAGTGTCCAATGCACTCAAGAAACCATAGTTGTCATTCTGAAATTTGTACCGGTGAGCACTTTCACTTATCACATAGTTTTAGAACACTTAGAAGTGAGTACTAGGTCGACCACCATAGTTGTAAGATAGTATAAGGTCATTAGAGCAAAAGGCACAAGTGAGGGTCAATAGGTTTTGGATAGTTTAGGAAAGGCACATCGAGTTAGGAAGCCAAAATTAGAAGACCTTGTCTAGTTTAGCGACCAAGTGACTTAAGTTGTGAGTCGAGATCATCCAAGCCTAGTGTTGCATTATGGTATATATGGTGTTATTGGTATTAATATATGATATGTGATTATGTGGCTATGTGTGTACTTTTGTAATTTAAAAGTGAATATAAAATTAGGTGCATATAGGCCTAAGTGCCATCTGTGTTTAATTTCGGGTTGTAAATAGGTTAAGTTAGTGAGAATATATTATAATGAGGATTATTATTTATGTAGGATCTCGAGTCGAGGGAAAACTTGCCATAAAGGTCGAGTGAAGCTCCAGTTGCTCCTACCAGTCAGACCAGTCCAGCCTTTCTCAAGGAAAGTGATTCAACTTGACCTTCGTATTTACTGCTAATAATTCATACATTGCTACAACTATCCTTGTCATTTGATATATTAAATCAAGCGTATCTTACGTTTATCTTTGAATCATATAGAAATGCCATGAACCCTCGAGTACGTATTGCAAGTAGTTCAAAAGTCTTATTCATGATAGTATACTAAACTAATTTGAATGCCATGATAAAGGAAAGGGTAGTTACCACTCTTAGTTGATTCTCTTGATTAACATGCTGATGATTCCTAAGTAATGATATCTCATCCTGATACTTGAACCCATATAGAACCTTACCTTGATACCTGAAAGCCAGATATTTATCAAAGTTGTCCCTAATTGATTGATACCCCTCTTTCTTATCCTAAAGCTTGTCAATTCTGTTATATCCTGAGCTAAAAATCATTTCTTCATACCTTAACACCCTTAGTATTCATGAAGCTTACATTCTTGATGATCCAGCACTTGAACCTTGATGAGAAACCATTGTTTTAAGCCCAATTTGGCACTTCCTTTCATGATATCCAATAGCCTCACTAAATTCCCTTGTCCAGACTTTGATACATGAAAACCATTCAGTTACCCTAACAGAGTTTAGTTTTGTGATTCATGGCTCTGAGAGTTAGCACCATTTCCCCGTGTTTCGAGTTGATCTATAATCCTTTGATAAAGATGTTTACTGTAAAAAGAGATTTTGTCATAATTCGGCATCAGTTTTTGAAATAAATAAAATGTGGGTTTTTCAGTCCCAAAGGGGGATAAATGTTTTCTTTGAATGGTGGATCTGGACTGAGACGCGAGTCCTTTCCACACTTATATTAGGCTTAAAAGTTGCCTAGGGATTCCCATTAATGTTTTAGAACCCAGCGAGGTTCGGGATTACTTCGCGGCTGATCACCGACTGTAATCCGTAGCGTCATAAAATGATTTTGATTAAGAAATGATTTTGAAATTGTTTTGATATAAGTAAAAATGATGCCATCTCACATAGTTTTATCTCTCGTTATCATTGGTTATGTCTTTCCATTGTCATTCTTTAATGTATATCTCGATTTATATTTTATAACGTACTGTTAGCACTTGTTGAGCATTTGGCTCACTCCTTGCTTTACCCTGATATTACAGCTAGCAGCTATGGTTAGATTCAAGCAGACTGCCCGTAAGACCTGTGATGCTGATGCTTATGTTCGAGCTCAGGTAGAATAAGTGATAGTAGTTTGTGTGAGGACTAAATATTTATAATCAGTTGTAATAGATGGTAGTGTTGGGCTGTTCCAAACCCTAAACTGTAAGATCTTGGATTTGGTTGTGTTATCTCTTTTAAAATTTTGTAATAGCTATATTTAATTTGCTGTTTAAGTTGGGGGCGTGACAGGTTTTTCCCAAAAATCCACCAGATACCGAAAGGATTAAGTATAAGGTAACATAATTAAAAGGATTTTTATTTAAGGATTATAGCAGAGGATCATTAAAGGAATATAAGATATTAATAAAGGTTCAGGGAAACTCAAATAATAAGATCCCGGATATGATCCTTAAATGATCATAAGATATACATAGGCGTTGATGCCGCTGTAGCTGAGGTAGGAACTACCAATAGGCTAGGCTTTCAACTTTTGATGTACCAGACTTATATATATATTTATGAATTGTAATAATGGCAAAGATTATGTAAATCTATCCAGAAACCCTTTTGAGGTGTAATGATTTATAATTGTGGAATAAAATGACTTGTGTTATTTTTGGTATTCATCTCTGAGACTATAACTTGTGGTGTGTGTGTATATTGTGGGGTCATAGTACGCAGTAGTTGGTTGTTTATTAAGATTGAGTGTTATTAAGGGAAATGGAACTCGTGACAACCCGGATCCCCGACCCAGGATTTGGGGGTGTTATAATCACCTTTGTAAAAAGGTTGTTAGTGAGCCAAAGTATAGAGTTTACAAATATAATGAGGCACAACCAAATGACCCCTACTATTTATGTGACAATTTTGATTGCATTCCATGAATCATGAATGTTATAACCAGCTGTCATAAGTTGAGAAATGATCTAAAAGAAGTCAACTTTAGATCTGTGATAAAAGAAGAAAATTTTAATTAAAGTAAAAGTGTTGTTTCTTTTGAATGTTTATGTTCTACTTTTGCTAACTCTGTCAAAAAGAAGAAAGTGCCAACCACTTCTTGGGTAGCTAAACACACTTAAATATCATTGTATGTAGGGCAAGAAGAATAAAGTCATGTGGATCATTGATAGTGGACGCTTCAGACACCTGACATGTGAAAAAGCTCTGCTATCACAGTTTAAGGAGATGGCTGGCCCTTTGGTGACCTTTTGAAGACAACAATAAGGGATTCATAATGGAATATAGCAGTTTGATTCATGGAAATGTTGTCATTAAAGATGTAGCACTAGTTGCATGTCTTGAAGTAAATCTTCTAAGTGTCAGTCAATTTACTGAAAAAGGTTTCAAGGTTATTTTTGACAAAGAATGTTATTCCCAAACAATCTAAACAAGAATTACATAAGGGCGGTTGATGTAATTCTGGCTTCTTTTCAAATTTTAAGAATGATTCTTCTACCAATGATAAATGTGTTTGATTTGCAATGGTGTAAAATAAGAATATAATAGAAATCAAATCACAAAGCAATTAAATACAAGTATTTAAAAACTTTTTGGTGGATTGAACTTTTTACCTGAGATATATATTAAGTAGAGAACCTTGTGTAACAGAATTGTTCATAGCTGCTTACAAGTTGAAGTACAAGAACTACAGAGAAATTCTTTACAAATTTTGCTTTATCTATTTCTCTAGTTTTTCTTGCTAACTTCGATTGAATAAATATTTTTTAACTTGCTACCCTCAGATTATATATCACCAAGTTACCTGATAATAAGACAAGATAATAAGACAAACTATATCTAGTCTAACTTCATGCTTCTACACTTCTCTTTCCAGCATCTTTGAATATCATCGGTTTAGCATGGAAATGGAAATGCTTCTTTGTTCTCTAAAATCTTCAAACAGGCTACCACATTCCATTTGAATCTATCCAACGCATGTGACTGTCAAGTCACTATTAACTGCTCTTTTGAATTTGAACATCCGTTGGAACTTAGATTGATCATCCGTTGAAACTCTGTTTGATCATCCGTCGAGACTTATGTTGATCATCCGTTGGAGCTTTGTGAATCATCCGTTGAGACTGTCTTTTTGGCAGTTAACTCTATTTCATTTATGCAAGATTACAAGGTATCTAATATTTTCAATTCACCGTCCTATCTTGCATATCAATCTAGTAGTTAACATAACTTGGATAATTTACAACATCTAGTTCACTAAGCTATCCAAGTATGCACAAATGTGCTATGTTAGATATATTTCAGATGTCATGTCTAATCTATTTTGTTTAGTTTCAGAACTTAATATCAGGATTTAGTGGAAATCAGAACTTACTGAAGTTAGAACTTATATCAGAACTTAAGGCCGTCAGGATTTATATAAGGACTTAAGTGCGGATACTTCAGATAAAGAATGCAGCTGATTTACAGTGGAGGATTGTGACTAAAACAATAAAAGATATGCTTGAAAAGTTGGACAACTTGAAGACTTGTAGAAGATAATATCTGATTGATATATCTTAGGATACATAATTATATTCCATATCAATTAGAAGATATCTTGTAACTGTGTACTATATAAACACAGCTTAGGGTTTACATTATATGTGTTATCATTCACGAGAAAGATTATACATTATAACCTAGCAGCTCTTAGTGATATTGTTCATCACTGAGAGAGAACAACTGTTCTATTGTAACAGAGTTTATTATATTGAATATACTTGATTATTGTTACATACTTGTGTTCGAAATCGATTTGATTGTATAAATACTATATTCAACCCCCTTCTATAGTGTTGTGTGACCTAACAAGTGGTATCAGAGCTTCTATGTTGATTTACAAACAGTGAGATCCAGTTTCCAATCATGTCTGAAGAAACACAAACCCCACCTAAGCCCACCAAAACTCAAGATACTCAAAACAATCAAACTCACAGTCGATATGAGAGTATTACGGTTCCCATACTGAGAGCATCTGAGTATCCTATATGGAAGGTAAAGATGGCTATGTTTCTGGAAGCCACAGATCCAGAGTACCTTGATAAAATTAATAATGGACCATATAAGCCTACCAAGCTTTCTGTTATAGTTGCTGATCAACCTGGAAAGATACTACCAAAGGAGAAAAATGAGTACACAACTGAAGACATCTCATATATTACCAAGGATGCAAGGGTAAGGCATCTGCTTCATAGTGCAATTGCCAATGTCATGTCAAATAGGGTAATTGGATGCAAGACTGCAAAGGAGATATGGGATGCTTTGGAGACCAGATGCCAGGGAACTGATGCAATCAAAAAGAATAGGAAGACTATACTCACTCAAGAGTATGAGCACTTTGACTCAAAAGCTGATGAGTCATTAACTGATTTATATGACAGGTTTGCCAAACTCTTGAATGATCTATTACTGGTGGATAAGAAATATGATCATGAAGATTCAAATCTAAAGTTCCTTTTAGCTCTTCCTGAAAATTGGGATTTGAAGTCTACTACCATAAGAGACAACTATGACCTTGCTGAAACTACTCTTGATGAAATTTATGGTATGCTCAAGACTCATGAACTTGAGATGGATCAAAGGAGCAAAAGGCATGGAAGAAAGTCAAAGATAGTTTCTCTTAAAGCTGAGGAGGAATCTCCTAAAGTGGTTATCTCAAAGAGAGGCAAAGGAAAGGCTCTCATCATATAGTCTAATTCAGAATCATCATATTCTGATGATGATGATTCAGAATCCGAAAATTTATCTGAAGTGGATGTTGATGCAGAGATGATGCAACAATGTGCTCTTATGGTGAAGGGTATCATAAAGATAGCCTACAAGAAATTCAGAAAGGGCAAGAAGTTTTCCAGGAAAGGTGGAAGTTCTAAAAAGAAAGGGTTCAGAAAGTCTGAAGGCAAAGGAGGAAAGTCTGACAGAGGAGACAACTCAAATGTCAAATGCTACAATTGTGGTGAAAGAGGCCAGATCTCTCCTGACTGCAAGAAAGGAAAAGGTGATAAAAGACAGACACTTATCACAAAGAAGAAAAACTGGGCAGACACTTCAGATTCTGAAGATAAGGTGAACTATGCCTTGATGGCAAATGCTGATAGCAGAATTGATGTTGCTGAATTAAAGGTACCTCAATCAACTCTTGCTTTTCATAATAATGATATTTCTAAGCTAAAATTATATCTGAAAACCATGTTCATTAGTTTTAGAGATCAGACTTTAACAAATGAAAGATTAACATCTGAAAGTCTTGCTCTTAGAAACAGAAATGACTATTTAGATAAAGAGTTAGTTATGTTCCATCAAACTCAGAAAGAAAGAGATGAGGCTTTGTATGTTAGAGATGAAGTGCTAAAATTGAATAAATCTCTTAAATCTGAACTGGAAAAGGAAAAGGAGATAATTAAAACTTGGACTAACTCTGGAAGAACAACTCAGAAAATCTTAGAAAATGGAAATTGGGAAGAAGGTCTAGGTTACCTAGATGATAAGAAAGAAAATGAAACTGAGTCATCTAAACCAAACTTTACCAAGAAAGCTGAAAAGCCTAAAGTTAATCCTGTTAAATTTGTAGCAAAAACTGTTGTGTCTGATTTTGAAAAAATGAAAGAGTCTAAGACAGAAGTCAAAGAAAAGTCAACTTCTGACAAAATAAAACAGGACAATCCAGCTTTAGTAAACATAGGTTTAATGACAAAGAAGCAGCTTAAGCATAAGATGAAAGAGATTAGAAATGTGAACAAGGTAAAGGAAGCTAGAAAAAATAGGAATGGAAATGAAGGTGTGAATAAAAGCAATAATTATATGCCTATTCCTAATGCTCCTAGAAAGAAATGTTATAATTGTAGAAACTCTAACCATCTTGCTTCTTTTTGCAGGAAAAATAAAGATATAAACTCTTTACCTCCTAGATTAGGAGTTAAGAGTCAGTCTGTTAGGTTTAAACCACAAAATCCTTGTTTTCATTGTGGTAGTTTATGGCATTCCATTTATACTTGTAAGGAATATCATAGTTTTTACTATGATTATTATCAAATAAAAACTTCTTTAAAGAAAGTTAGTGTAATTCCTTCCAGTGTAAATTCTGATGCAAAGTCTGATAAGAAGCCATGTTAGCATAAACTCTGAAATTAAATCCGCTGTAAATGCTAACAAACTTAAAAATGCCAAAGGATCCAAGCAAGTCTGGGTCCTTAAAACTAACCAATAGTGGTCTTTGTGATTGCAGGGCAACAGGAAAAATATCCTAGTTCTGGACAGTGGATGTTCAGGACAGATGACTGGAAATAAAGCCCTTCTATTAGACTTTGTGTAGAAAGTTGGACCATGAGTTTCTTATGGAGATGGCAACATGGGAAAGACTCTAGGATATGGCAATATCAATCTTGGGAATGTCATAATTGAATCAGTAGCTCTTGTCTCAGGACTTAAACACAATCTGCTAAGTGTGAGTCAAATCTGTGACAGAGGTTATCATGTGGATTTCTTTGAAGAACACTGTGAAGTTGTAAGTAATTCTACAGGCAAAGTGGTTCTTAAAGGTTACAGACATGGTAACATATATGAAGCCAGACTTTCAACAAACTCTGATGGTTCTGCAATCTGTCTGTTAAGCAGAACATCAATTGAAGAAAGCTGGAATTGGCACAAGAGACTCTCTCATTTAAATTTCAATAACATAAATGAGCTGGTAAAGAAAGATCTTGTGAGAGGACTGCCAAAATCAGTATTTGCTCCTGATGGTCTTTGTGACTCATGTCAAAAGGCAAAATAAAGAAAATCTTCATTTAAAAGCAAACCTGAATCCTCAATTCTTGAGCCTTATCACTTACTGCATGTTGATCTATTTGGTCCAGTCAATGGCATGTCCATTGCAAAGAAGAAATATGTTATGGTTATAGTGGATGAGTTTACAAGATACACTTGGGTGTATTTCTTGCACAAGAAGAATAAAACTGCATCTACTCTAACTGATCATGTCAGACAGCTGGATAAGTTGGTCAAAGATTATGTTAAAATAATAAGAAGTGATAATGGCACCGAGTTCAAGAATTTAATCATGGAAGAGTTCTGCAAAGAGCATGGAATAAAGCAAGATTTTTTTGCACCTAGAAATCCACAGTAAAATGGAGTTGTAGAAAGAAAGAACATGACTCTCATTGAAGCTGCACGGACTATGCTTGATAAAGCAAAGCTTCCAACCTACTTTTGGGCTGAAGCTGTGCAGACTGCTTGTTTTACACAAAATGCTACACTCATAAACAAGCATGGAAAAATACCATATGAGATGGTGAAGAAAATGAAGCCAAACCTGAAATACTTTCATGTATTTGGATGTAAGTGTTTTGTTCTTAAGATTCATCCTGAACAGCTGTCAAAATTTGATCTAAAAGCTGATGAAGAAATTTTTGTTGGATATCCACTTTCCACAAAAGCCTTCAGAGTCTACAATTTAAGAACAAGGGTTGTCATGGAATCTATCAATGTATCTTTTGATGATAAAAAGATTACTGGACTTGAAGATTTCAATGATCATGATCAGCTGAGATTTGAAAATGAAGATTTAAATTCTGATTCTGTAAATTCTGATGACCTAAATCCTGATCCTGTAAGTTCTGACGGGTTAAATTCTGATGTCATTGAAACTGTGGTAACTACTCCAAGGGAAAATGCACCTGTTCAGGGGGAGAAAGCTAATGATCCTACTACATCTCAAGACTCTCAATAAACATCAGAACCTGTCAATGGTTCTTTAAGTTCTGATTCATCAAGTTCTGATGAGCCAAACTCTGATAATTTTGGAAACTCTGATTCTTTAATTCCTGAAGGATCCAACTCAAATTCTGAAATTTCAAAGAGCATAACTTCAGGGGAGCATAAGAAAATGCTGATGGAAACAACATGGATCATGGGGGAGGATCCCGTTCTAGAGATCAACTTCCATCTGCAAGGAAGTGGACTAAAGCACATACATCTGACTTAATAATTGCAAATCCTGAAGCAGGTGTCAGAACTAGAACAACAACATCAAATGAATATCTCTATCATTCCTTTCTATCTTAGACTGAACCAAAGAAAGTGGAAGAAGCTCTTCAAGATGCTGATTGGGTGCAAGCAATGCAGGAAGAGTTATATGAATTTGATAGAAATAAAGTCTGGACCCTAGTGCCAAGACCAAAGAACAGATCTGTTGTTGGTACAAAGTGGGTGTTCAGAAACAAAACTGATAGTGATGGCATAATTACAAGGAATAAAGCAAGGCTGGTTGCAAAAGGATATTCTCAATAGGAGGGAATTGATTATGATGAAACATTTGCACCAGTTGCTAGATTGGAAGCCATAAGGATATTTTTGGCCTATGCTGCTCACAAAAAGTTTACAGTCTTTCAAATGGATGTGAAAAGTGCTTTTCTCAATGGAGAACTGGAAGAAGAGGTATATGTTGAACAACCTCCAGGATTTGTAGATCCAAAATTTCCTAATCATGTCTACAGACTTGATAAAGCACTTTATGGCCTTAAGCAAGCTCCAAGAGCATGGTATGAGACTTTAGCTCAATTCCTTCTGGAAAGTGGATTTAACAGAGGCACAATTGATAAAACACTGTTCTACCTCAACCATGGAAATGACTTACTTTTGGTACAGATATATGTTGATGATATCATTTTTGGTTCTATAAATGCCAAACTTTGTGAAAGGTTTGCAAAGCTAATGCAGTCAAGATATCAAATGAGTATGATGGGAGAACTTAGCTATTTTATGGGACTTCAAGTCAAGCAAAATGAAAAAGGTACTTTCATAAATCAATCCAAGTACACCAGAAATTTACTCATGAAATTTGGAATATAAGACTGTTCAACTGCATCCAATCCCATGGCCACTGCAACCAAGTTAGATAAAGATACTGGACCATCAGTAGATATTACTAACTACAGAGGTATGATTGGCTCTTTACTCGATTTAACTGCAAGTAGACCTGATATCATATATGCTACCTATTTTTGTGCAAGATTTCAGGCTGATCCAAGAGAACCTCATCTAATAGCTGTGAAAAGAATTTTCAAGTACCTCAAGGTTATAGCTGATCTAGGATTGTGGTATCCCAGGGAATCAGATTTTAAGCTAGTAGGTTACTCAGATGCAGATTTTGCAGGATACAAAATAGACTGGAAAAGCACAAGTGAAAGCTGCCAATTTCTTGGAGGCAGATTGGTTTCTTGGTTTAGCAAGAAATAGAAATCAATTTCCACATCAACTGCAGAAGCAGAATATATTGCTGTAGGAAGCTGTTGTGCACCGATTCTTTGGATGAAGAATCAGTTACTGGACTATGGGTTAGAATTTATAAAAATGCCCATTTACTGTGATAATTAAAGTGCTATTGCTATGACAGGTAATCCAGTTCAACACTCAATGACAATGCACATCAGCATTAGGTACCATTTCATAAGGGAACATGTGATGGAAGGTATAATGGAATTGTCTTTGTTCCAACAGATCAACAACTAGCAGATATCTTCACAAAACCACTATGTAAAGCTACTTTTACAAGACTGGTGAATGAACTTGGAATGGTTTCAGGTTCTTTCTCAAAATCTGCTTAGTTTTTGTTCTCATGCATCAGACTTTATGATCAGTGTTTACAGATTGTCTTATCTCCATGTAATCTGTGCTTAAATAGTAATATATTAAATACTGATTGTTATCTAATGTGATTCTATATACTCTGATAGTGTTTCTGAATGTTCTGTGACTATTCACTCCAATGAGGATTATTTGTTAGATGCTGACTTAGTAGTCTTTAACAAACTGTGTATCCAATGTTTGAATTAGTTATTTATGTGGAAATCCATAACACAAGCAAACTCTGATTTTGATCTTAGTCAAATTTACTTTGTGTATCTTATTACTAAGTCACAAACTAGATTTTTGATTCTCATCTGTCAAATTCTGATGTCAGTAAATCTTAAGGATGAACTACATGCTTGATAAGCCTCACTTATCTGAAGAAAACAAAAAAAGAAAATTGAAGTCAGGTACTCCTTTGAGATATAGAGTAAATATGTGAAAGGGAAGACCCAAGTGCATTACTAGTATTAAGTTATATGCATTAGAAAAGCAAATAAATTTTTCTTGGTGACTTTTCACATTCTCTGATTACTGGAGAAATACTCTGATAATAGCATAAATTCTGATAGCAGTTGTGACTCATTTACACTGAGAAGCCACTGTAAAGAGAATGTCAAAAGATGCATAAAATGAGCACAAACAGTTGAGGTGGACTCTTGCATAAATTTATTCTATAGTAGACTTCAAAACTAAAGACAAATTTTAAGCATTTTTCTTAGTTATGCCTTATTTCTAAGATATACTGAAGTTTATCAGACATTTATCTTTATCTGATCATTTGCAAATGCACACAGTCTCACTCCATATGAATGATGAAAATTACTGTGGTGATTAAGTTGTTTCTGACAAACAGCTAAGTATTATTTGCATAAATTCCGAGGACAAGTTCTGATGATTAAACTCTGAAGAAACCAATCAGTATTTGTGTGAAGAATCACTGAAACAGACATTCACTTTTTGAGTACAGAAGCCATGTTCTGATGACCGTTAAATTCTGATAAAAGTCAAGTTCTGATGCAAATCCTGATGGAAACCCTGATGCTTACGTGGCATTATTTAATTACTTGGCTTATTTTTAGTATTTACTGTAACGGTTATATTTTATCAGAAAATAATTAAGTGAGATAAAAACAGTGATAATTATTTGGTTTATGGGTTGCGTGTTTATTTTGGCAACAGCATGTGAGCAATAATTACTGCACGTTTACCGTGCCCACTCATTACTTTTTTGACTGTTTCCATGCTGTCAGGTGTAAAAGTCTGTTCTGCTTTACAAAATTGACCGTTGTCACATGGAGTGTATAAATAAGAGAGTTAAAAGATTTTACAATCTTTTACCTACTATTCTTATTTTCTAATCTCTCTTATTCTCTCTCTCACTCTCTAATATTCTCTGAAAGTTTTTCTTATAGGCATTTTATCAAACACCTCAGTACACACAACTTTCACTTAATTTTTTACAGAAATGGCACCAAAGGACATCATCTTTAATGGAGCTAAGTTCGTCCCTAATAACTACATGGCTATTCTTAGCAAGAATGATGCTCCATTAGATCTTTATTTTGTTCAAGACTTTCTGGCTCGAAGTGAGATTGGGTATGCTCTGACCCAACCACAATTACTCTCAGGAACTCAAATACTGGAGTTTTGGAGGACTGGTGTTTATGATAATGGTGGTGAAGCTGGGTCCCCAAGTATCATTTTTACAACAGGGGAAGAAGAATATTTGGTAACATTGTTAACAGTTCGACAGGCTTTGCACTTACCAGAAAATTGCACTTTCAATGCTCAAATAGAGGAGTCACTTTTACAGGGTATGATGGCCAATCTTGGCTATGCGAAAGGTTTGTCCAAGCTGGGACAACTGAAGAGGCCATACATTAGAAGAGAATGGAGTTTCTTCTTTGTTTGCATCACCAGAGCTTTTGCCAACAAATGCTCCAACTTTGATGCCATTCCCATTCTCAGTCAGCAAATAGGGTATGCACTTCTAAATCAAACTCACTTTGATTATGCTACTACTATTCTTGGTTTTATTGGGGATAGAATGAATGAGGACCCAAATACTATGTACTTTACTAGATTTTGTCAATTAATTTACAGTTTTTGTTGTCCTAATAAGCCTCAAAACTATAGTGAGACAATTCAACCCTTTAAGCTTGCTAAAAGGGCCTTCACAGACTTATTATCTACTGATAATAAGAAGACTATACTAAGACCCCTCCAAATTCCTCAATCAGTCAAACAGTTCTTAGTAAATTCTGATCCTCTCACCTACAGTACCATATATCCTGATGTAGCACCATCTCAACCTCCATTAGTACCTACAACCAATACACAACCAGCTCAATCCTCTCAACCTCAACCACAGCCTACCATCAGAACTTATTTCCAACCTACACAATCTTCTCAACCACAACCATCTGCTACAATATCTAGACCCAAACCTTTAAGAGCAAAATCTGTTCCTAAATCTCCATCAAGGAGAAGAAGGATGATTCTTAGGGATGAATCAGATGAAGAGGAGCAAGTCCAGGTTCATGCATCAGAACCTGTGACAGTAGAAGCTGAAGAGTCAATTCCTCAGAAACAGACTGAAGCTGAGGATTCTGATATTTTAAAGAGAAAAAGAACTTCAAGTTCTGATGTTGCTCAAGCAACTCCTCCACCATCCAGGAGATCAAATAAAATGAGAGCAGGAAGGCATGTGGCACAACCTCAATCTGAGAATGCTCAAGAAGCTAATGAAGGGGATCAGGAATCTCTGATCTCAACAGGACCAATAGTCATTGAAGCCTTGCCACCTCCACCTCAATCTAAAAACACTGTTAATGACACAGTGATCACACCTCCTATCTCTCCTATCAAAGAAAATGTTCAAGTTGAAGATTCAGGATTAAGTCCTGAAATTGACCTTCATAGGCTGATCATTCTATCTGTCCTGTTTCTGGAAGCACCACAAGGACAAGTGACAACTCCACCTGTTTCTCCACTAAATGCTGAAGTTCCAAATACTCCAATTCTGGATGTGCAAATAGATGAAGTTGTACCAGAATCTCCAACAGCCATACACACACTTGTGGTGTCAGAAGATGATGAGTTTCTTGCAAGTTCTGGAGAGTCAGCTCCAGTAAATACACCAGCTCAAACTCTTAGAAATGAGGCACTGATTGAAAAGTTTGTTGAACAAGATGCTCCTGTTCCATGGGAAGAAACTCACAGAGGAGTTGAATGGACCAAGAAGTGGAATGAATCTGATTTCATTCCAAGCTCCAAAGTTCTGTCAGATCATATTGCTAAAGCTGATGAGTTGATGACAAATTCTGACTTTAAAGCTCAACTTAAAGTCACAGCTCTCAGTACTAAAAGCCTTCAAGGTCAACACTCCAATACTCATGCCAAGGTTGATAAACTACAGGAAAATGCTGATAAGCTGGACCTGATGATCAAGCTAGATAAGAACAGGTTTATCAGACCTATTTATGAGAAAGTAGAGGCTATGGAGAAGGTTCAGGAACAACAATAGGCTCAACTGACTGAGTTCCTGTAGAATCAAGCCTCTCAACAGGCTCAACTGAATGAAATCCAGTCTTCAGTAGAACTTCTTCTATCTCTACTCCTACCAGATGATGCCAAAAAGGGGGAGAAGGTAGTGAAGTCCAAATGCTCAACTAGTCAAGTAATGAAGAAGAAGGATGATAAAGAAGATGACCAGGGAAACCCTAGCAAGGGAAAGGGTCAAGGTCAAGGGCAAAGCAGCAAAGTTTCTTCAAGGAAATTAATTTCTGACTCTAGCAAATCTTCTACACAGAAGAAGACAAGTTTTGAAGCTGAAAGGATATCTTCGATATATTATTTATTTTGGTATTTGTACGATTAAACATAAAATTAAGAACACGTAGATCCTCTCCATTAGGACATGAATTTAATTGATCCAAATCAAAGTCAAAAAGTCAAACTAGCAAAATTATGTCTTTTAAACAGATAAAAGAGATATTCCATTCTTGCAAATTATCAAAACTATATCTTTATGGAATATATCTCTAAGGCAATATGATCAAAGAAGAAACATCAAGATATGATATTTCTTAGATCTGTGTTGCAACAGGAATACGGGCAACAAGCTCGAATGAAGAATATATCAGAAATATACTTTAGAAGTCTCGTGCTATATCAAAAATATTTAAACTCTTCGCTCCAAAATATATCTCTACATATAATCAAAAGAATTTTTATTCAAAGATTATTAATATTCATGATTGGAATATTAATATCCAGTTCTGCAACTCAATTATGTATACTTACAGTATTTTTCTCCCGTTTCGTAAAATCAGCATTTCTCAGAGAAAATTATTCAAAAGATACTCAAACACATTTCCTATCACCAAAATATATCACATATATTAGGAAATATATTTTAAGTATTTATACAAGTCAAAACTTTGGTCAAAAGATCCATTTCCTTTAATTCAAGACCAATGGTATTTTTACTCGAAAGAAAGGCTGACAGAACAGTTCCAATTTTAGATAAAATACTTCCACATGCTAGAATGAATTTAAATTTGGTATGGATCATTTAAATGGTATTTTCTAAGTATGGTAAAAATTTCGTAGCTTTCAGAGATTTTTTGTCCGGACACAAAAATCGAGGCAGTTGGTCCTACAGTTGACCAAGTTTGACCTAGTTACCATTGACTAAAGTTGACCAAAACTTGCAGGACATCATTTTATATTATTTAAGTAATTATCATATTTTTTATGGTATTTATTTAAATATTTTTTGGGGTGGTCATAATTAATGGTGCTTAATCCTTAATTAAAGTAATTAAGGAATGATTAAAAGAAAAGGAAAATATATATTTAATATATATATATCAGCTGAGATTTGAATGAGTACTAGCTTGTGCTTCCTTCCCACTTGTAAAGAAATACAACCTACTTGCCATGTCATCAATCCATGTGATACACTCCATCCACCATCCATTCCTTCTCAAATCTTCACCATTCATTCCACCCAACTTCTCCTATAAATAAACCCCCACCCCAACCCTTTTTCTTCAAGCTAAAGAGCCAAATACTTGCTGGGATTTTTTCAAGAAGTGCCTCTCTTCATCTCTTTCAAATTCTATACACACACTTCTTCTCAAAAACCTTCTCTCTCTTCTATATACTTACATATATACAAGGTTTTTGAAACCCAAGCTTAGCTTCACCCAACCAAGCTTTATCCCACCAAGTGAGCTCATCCACTACCACTTCCCGACCACCCGAAGGGCTGCCCAAGTTCGGCCAATAGCCAAAATCCGGCCGAACCTCCGGCGAATTTTTCCGGCGAACTTTTCCGACCGTTTGTCAAAAGTGGTTAGTTTTAGCTTTTTATTTGAGTTCTTTGTATTTAAGCTTTGTACTTAACTTCTCTACTTTATCTTAAGCTCTAATACAAGCTCTCTTATAAAGGAAGTTCTCAGGGAGAACTTAGATTCGAACTCGGAATTCGAATAAGTACTTGATCTTCGTCAAAAATCATTCCAACGAGAAGATCTAAAAAGAAAAGTACTTTATCTCCAAGGGGAGATTATATTTGACACAAGTACGAGTTAGCCAATTATTTCTTGCACTTTAATTGGATCTTGGCTAACATTCATTCGTGCTCATAAAATAATTACGAAGTAAAAGTGTAATCCCTTCTATCATCTCTAGTGTTCCGGGGAATTATTACTTGTCTCATATAAACACTTCGTAATTTATCAAATCTTAAAACGGATCGTACGAATTAGACAATTACTTAACGCTCTTTAACTGGATCTTGTATAACTAATAAAGTACATATAAAATATTACGAAGTAAAAGTGTAATCCCTTCTATCACCTTTAGTGTTCCGGGGGATTATAGCTTATTCCATATAAACTACTTCGTAATCATCCGTTAAAATTAAGGACGAATCAAATCCACGAGTTAGCCAATTAATTTATGCTATTTAATTGGATCTTGGCTAACACATATCTTGTATATAAACAATTATGAGTCAGATCGTATAAGCCACTTCTAACATCTTTAGTGTTCTGTGGGGTTATACTACGATATCTATAAAATACTCGTAATTACTCGTCCAAACTACGAAAGCACAATCTTAAACCAATTACTTGTACTTATTTAATTGGATCTTGGCTAAGACTCATAAATCTTATAAACGTGCTTGAAGTTAAAAGAGTATACTTTGACCGTATAATCGTCAATATACAAGTATACCTTAAAACCTTAAGTTAATATACTTAAAGGTAAAATTACAACTCCGAGGTTGTAATTAAAGTATTCTTCGATCCATAAATACTTAATCGAAAGAAGAAGAATACTAAAGAAGTCATAAGCCATAAGTGCTTAATATAAAAAGGGACTTCTCATATTACTCCACAACTTTATTAAATCTATAAAGGAGTAATTATAAATATACTTGACCATCTTGTTGTATTTTAAGTCAAGTATAACTAATTAGTTTTAATATTCTTATTTGGATATTATACTACTTGTGGGCTAGTACAGTAACATACTAGTTCAAAACAAATATTTTCCTACTTGTTTTGTTTCGTGGATTGTCTTGTTAGTTTTGTAGTGAGGTGAAGTGACGTGAGGTGATTCTCGTTCTAAGACCCAAGTCCTAGACGTACTAACGGGGAGTTAGTAGTCTTCACACCATGAAGAAGAGGAAAGACCCAAGACCGGATCACTAAGATCCAAGACCGGTAAAAGCTAAGGAAGCCAAGTCCACACAAAGGCTCTAGAACAACTTTGAAGAAATAACGGGGAGTTATTGTCTAAGATAAGTTATGTAGTTAATACATTTATTTTGAGGTGGTGACCCTTGTGTTACGCACCAAGATAAATACTTGTAAAGGGTGTAAAGGCTTCTCCGCCTATTAAAGGAGCGAGTTTATTATAAGGAAAAATCCCGAGTCCGGGAGAGGAGCTAGGGGACTGGAGTAGGGGTGAGCGAATCTATTAGAGGTTGCGCCATCGCGAACTAGGATAAAATCACCGTCTAGTATTTTCTTTCCTTGCACTTTATCTTCCGCACATATAAACTGCATAACCACTCGGTAAAGTTTTAAAAAGGGATAAAATATTTTTAAAACGCCACAACAATTTTTAAATTGGTAATTAAGCTATTCAACCCCCCTTCTAGCTTAAAATAGCCCTCTTACGGGACCTTACAATTGGTATCAGAGCAGTGCTTTTTAACGTGTTTGTTAAGTGATTTGCAGATTTACAGGCACAACAAAAAGTGATCCGGAATGGCGTATATTAATCCCGTTGGATGTGGTGAAGGTCTATCTAACTCACGACCTCCTCTATTTGATGGAACCAACTTTGCAACATGGAAAACGAGGTTTCGCATTTACGCTAGATCTCAAGGAGTCAAAGTTTGGATGGCTATCAAAGACGGTGTTCGCATTCCTACCAAAACTATCGATGACACCATCGTCGAAAAGAAGGTTAGTGAATACAAATTAGAGGAAGAAGCCACAATAAATATAGCCACAAAGGCGGAAATGGTTCTCACAAGTGCACTTGCAGAAAAAAGAATATAAAAGAGTAAATAATTGCAAGTCGGCACAAGAAATATGGAACAAATTAGTGGTAACCTATGAAGGAACCACTGATATAAAAGATTCTCGGATGGATACATTGATCCAAGAATATGAGAACTTTTGACTCCAAGAAGGAGAAAATATCATCGATATGGAAACAAGATTTACTCGTATAATCGATGAGTTATCTCAACTTGGAAAGAATTATACTCAAAATGAAAAGAATAGAAGAGTGCTCAAATCTCTACCTCCTAGTTGGAAGGTTAAAGTCGCTACTATAAAAGAGATGCACAACTTAAATGAGTATAAGATTGATAACCTATTCGGAAATCTTCGTGCTTACGAAGAAGATAATGTTCCGGAAAAGGTTGCCCCAAAGGTGGAGGATAAAAAGAAAAATATGGCTCTAAAGGCCATACTAATTGATGAAGATGAAAACGACGAGGAGTTAAATGAGGAACTCCAAAATCTCGATGAGAGTGAAATTGCTCTACTCACGAGACAACTTCGTCGTGTGCTTCAAAGCAAAGCTCAAAGATACTGAAAAGGCTTCCTTAAATCAAATAATCAACAAAGAGTTTTTAACTCTAACGGAAGGCCAAATTATTCTCAAAATTATTCTTCCAATTATAAGAGTAATTATCCTTCAACGAGCTACAATAAAGGCAAAGGCAATCAAAATATAAATACCTATAGTAATGCCAATGCCTCTACAAACCATCCGGTTTACACTCCTCCAAAACCCAAAGAATCATCTCCGGAGGAAACACAAGATGTGTGCTTCGAGTGTAAACAACCCGGTTATTATAAAAGAAAATGTCCTAAACTTTCAAAGGGATGAAGTCTCGTGGCCGAAAATGGTTGGGATCTAAGTGAAGATGAAGAAGCTCCGGAAGCTAGTGAAGAAGTGGTCAATCTATGCTTAATGGCTCTCGAAGATGAAACCACCTCAACGGAAATCACCTCTTCAAATCAAGAGGTAACATCTAACTATGTCTCAATTAAATCTTTATTACATGAATCTAGTTTATCTCTCGTAGATATGAATAAGCATGATTTAATTGAACTTGTAGTAAGTTATAAAAATAAATATAAAGATGTTGAACAAAGGTTTCATTTGTTATGGTCCGAGAAGATGAAAATTGAGGAAATTCATCATACTCAAAATAAAGAATATACTCGGATGTTGGACTCAAAAGTCCAAGATGAGAATGAGATTACATCTCTAAAAGATCAAAACCATCTCATCAAGATTGAGGTAAATAAACTTCAAGAAAACATACTCAATCTTGAAACGGATAATATATCATTAATTCTCAAAGTCGAAGAGATGGAACGTGAAAAGATACAATTGAATGACAATATTAGTAAACTTCACGTTGATCTATTGAACTTAAAATTCTAAATGAATCAAATGTTCAAGATATAGAAACATCTTATAAAAACAATCTTGATAAAGAAAAAGAGCTATTAGAAACCAATGAGCTTAAAAGTGAAGCTCTAAGGTTAAAAAAAGAAAATTATAAACTCATAGCTCAAGTTAAGGATCAAGAAAGAATCCTTAATAACAAGATTGATGCCTTAAAGAAAGAAAATGAAAATCTTGAAAAAGTCATTCAAAGATTTACAAAAGGCAATAAGATGTTGGATCAAATGGTGTATACAAAAACCTCATATAATCATGAAGGTTTGGGATATAATAAGAATTCTTCTCCTAAAGAAAATACTCGGAGATTTGTATCACCAATAAAGACTTCACCCGAATCACCATCTTATAAATGTTCTTATTGCAATAAAATGGGACATACCATTCAATATTGCAAATTCAAAAATGGTGAAATTAAGGGGAAGCATGTATGGATTCGCAAGGAATCATACAGGAAAGATGATAAACGTGTGCCTCACAAAAATATGGAATATAAAAATCCAAGGCAACAATGGTCTCATCAACCAACTATGTTTCAAAATAGAAACACACAATATCATGTAAATGGTAATGTATTTTGAAGGCAACAACCTCTTAGTAGAAATGCTTATGCTAATTACCATGCTAATAATAGATATAATGTTTATCATGCTCCATCAAGATTTCATGATAGCTCTAGGTATTATCTACGTCAAACTAGGCCTTATGCATCTAGAAATACTTACATGCCTAATGATAATTATACCATTCCTAGATTCTTTCATAAATCAAATGTTATATATGATGTACTAACCCCAGGACCCTCAAGATAAAGGGGTACCTATAAATTTAACTAATCATGTATGTAGGTCTGTCTTGCCGCAAAACAAGACATATGGTACCTTGATAGTGGATGTTCAAGACATATGACCGGTAATAAGTCACTCTTGAACAACATTAAAAAGGTTATCGCGGGGAGTGTAACATTTGGTGATAGTAGTAAGGGAAACATTGTCGGCATCGGAGATATCGGAAATGGGAATGTTAAAATTTCCGACGTTCAATTGGTCAACGGGTTAAGGTACAATCTTCTCTCCATCAGTCAACTATGCGATAATGACTACAAGGTAATTTTCTACACTACTCATTGTTCTATATTAGATAAATTTGGAAAGTTGGTTCTCACTTGCCCTAGAAATAAAAATGTGTATACATGTGACATTAGCAAGCAAGTAAACGTATGCCTAATCACTATAAATGATAATCCATGGCTATGGCATCGAAGATTAGGACATGCCAACATGAAGTTGATTAAGAATATATCAACTAAAGACCATGTCCGAGGTATACCAAAACTAAACTATCATAAAGATCATACTTGTGAAGCTTGCGAAGTTGGTAAACAAATTCGAGCTTCTCACAAAGCAAAGTTTATGGTATCTACCTCGAGACCTCTCAAGCTACTACATATGGATCTTATTGGTCCGGTTCCAATACAAAGTCTCGGAGGTTGCGCATATATGTTGGTAGTTGTGGATGATTATTCACGATTCATATGGACTGAATTTCTCAAAGCCAAAAGTGATGCTTTTGAGTCCTTCTCATCCTTATGTAAAAGGATTTAAAATCAACAAAATAAAACCATAGTCTATATAAGGACTGATCATGGTAAAGAATTTGAGAATTCAAGTTTCACCAACTTTTGTGATGAAATTGGCATCACACATAATTTTTCCGCTCCATACACTCCTCAATCCAACGGAGTAGTTGAACGGAAAAATAGAACACTCTAAGAAATGGCTAGCACAATGCTAAATGAATATCGTCGACCTAAATATTTTTGGGCCGAGGCTATGTCAACCGCTTGCCATATTCTTAATCGGGTTTTGCTACGACCTATAAAACAAAAGACTCCTTACGAGTTATATTTTGGCAAAACTCCGAAACTAAGCTACTTTCGAGTATTCGGAAGCAAGTGCTTCATATTAAATTCAAAAGAGTACCTTACTAAGTTTGATCGCAAATCAAACGAAGGTATATTTCTTGGATACTCGAACAATAGTAAAGCTTATCGAGTGTTTAACCTCAAATCGCTTGTGGTGGAAGAATCTATGAATGTCGCTTTTGATGAAAGTAAACCACCGGCGAAATATAAAGATCTTGTTAATCAAGAAAATGTTGAACAAGATGATATTGAAAAGGATATTCGACAATTCAAAAATATGGATCTCGGGACTCCCGTACATAAAAATCCATTAGAATTGGACGAAAAGGAAGATGAACTATCTCAAGCAATTCCCACTATAAAAAGTCATCCATTAGATAATGTACTTGGAGACTTAAGGAAGGGAGTTCAAACGCGGTCACAAGTTCAAAACATTGTGAATCATCTTAGTTTTCTATCTCAAATAGAACCTAAGACCGCAAAAGAGGCTTTATTAGACGAGGATTGGATTTCTGCTATGCAAGATGAATTGCTCCAATTTACTCGTAGTAAAGTATTGGAACTTGTCCTGAGCCTCATGATACTTCCATTATTGGCACAAAATGGGTATTTCGAAATAAATTAGACGAGAATGGAATGGTAGTTCGAAATAAAGCAAGGTTAGTTGCACAAGGATATACCCAAATGGAAGGTATAGACTTTGATGAAACATATGCACCTGTAGTAAGAATTGAATCAATTCGAATGCTATTGGCTTATGCTTGTCATAAAAATTTCAAAGTCTATCAAATGGATGTGAAATCTGCATTCTTGAACGGGATTTTGGAAGAGGAAGTATATGTGAAACAACCTTCCGGGTTTGAAGATGCAACACATCCTGATTATGTCTATAAACTATATAAAGCTCTATATGGCTTAAAACAAGCCCCAAGAGCATGGTACGAAAGGTTGAGCAGGTTCCAACTAGACAATAAGTTTAATATGGGAACGGCCGATAAAACCTTATTTACGAGGCAAGAAAAAGATGATATATTGCTCGTACAAATATACGTAGATGACATCATCTTTGGGTCAACAAATGATGCACTATGTAAAGAATTCTCTGATAACATGAGTAAAGAATTCGAGATGAGTATGATGGGAGAATTAAACTTCTTTTTAGGATTGCAAATAAGGCAATCCGATGAAGGCATCCATATCTCTCAATCCAAGTATTGTAAAGAGATGTTGAAAAAGTTCGAAATGGATAATGCCAAACCCATCTCTACTCCCATGTCTACATCCGATAAATTAACGGAAGATCCAAAACGAATTCCCGTAGACACAAAGAAATATCGAGGAATGATCGGTAGCTTGCTCTATATAACTGCAAGTCATCCCGATATTCAATATAGTGTTTGTAAGTGTGCTAGGTTTCAAGTAGCACCTAAAGAATCTCATCTATCCGCGATAAAAAGGATATTGAGATATCTTAAAGGAACCACCGATGTTGGTCTTTGGTATCCAAAAGGAATACCATTTGACTTAGTATGTTTTTCTGATTTGTACTATGTCGGGCATTTAGTCGACAGAAAAGTACTAGTGGTACTTGTCAGTTTCTCGATGGATGTTTAGTCTCGTGGTTTTCGAAGAAACAAAATTCCGTATCCATCTCAACAACCGAGGCTGAGTATATAGTAGCTGCAAAGTGTTGTGCTCAAATACTGTGGATGAAGCAGACACTAGCTGACTATAATATAAAATTTGATGTGATCTCAATCTTATGTGATAATACGAGTGCTATTGATCTTAGCAAGAATCCCGTATTACACTCTAGATCTAAACATATAGATATGAGACATCATTTTTACGTGATCATGTCAATAAAGGCGATATAAAAATGACTCATATTGATACAGAGATCAATCTCGCTGACATATTCACAAAACCATTAAATTCTGAGAGATTCACTAAACTCCGCTTGGATTTAGGAATGTTGGAATTTATGAAATAATGGTTTATATAAAGAACAATTGAGAATTATAAAGAAGTCTCAACGATAAGGATATTCTCCCGATCAAGTTATTAAGTTTATCTGAAACTCAGATTTGTCAATAAAGAAATTTATTGATCGGGTTAAGATAACTTAAATAGGTCAGATTAACCGGGAAAATAAACTTATTCGAGTGAATATTTATTATTCCATGAGATTTATAAATATTTAGAAGTCTTTCTTATACTTACTAATAATTATTTTCTAGTTAATTATATATATATCTATCTATTTTGGTCTTAAATGTATGATCTAATTGATTCTATAAATATATGTTATTTAAGTACATATATATATTTATCTCTCTTTAATATTTATATATTTAAAAATTATCAAAAAATTTTAAAGGATAAATATAATCCAGATATATTTACAATTATCTCTTAATTATCCAGCCCAAAATTAAAAATTAACCATGCCCATATATTTTTTATTTAAATCCAACCCAATTTGGTTTTAAGCCCAATTTTTATTTAAGCCCAAATGCTGGTTGCATTTTTAAATCCCAACCATCCATATTTTATCCTAACAAATCGTGTGCGTTCATTTCCTAAAATATAAAAACGTACACTGTTGGAACAGTGCACACTCTTGTCTAACCCTAATCTCTGAGTCTCTCTCTTTCGCCTCTTCTCTCCGCCTCTCATCCGAAGAACCCTAATTCAGTTTCTTCGTTCTTCAATCTTCAATTCTTGATGAAACTCATCAGATACTATACTTATAATACAATAATCGTAGTTAAGAGTATACGATTAATAAATCGTGGATTGGTTGGTGAAATCAAATCGATTTCCGATGATAAAAATCGACGATTTATACTTAAATCGAACGAGAATCATCAAATCGGACAGTTTATATATATATATATACACTCAATTATTTTTGATTTGAGTAATTGATTCAGCAAAAACCTAACTCGATTTCAAGTTGTGTGACAGGAGAAGACTGGTTATTGCGATACAACGGCTGCATGTGAGGAAAAATGGATGAATCAGAAGTTGACTCTGTCCGCGACTGAGTCAACCAGGTAAGTCCTACTAGTCAGGCCAGACTGTAGGCTCAGGTGAGGTTTTCTTGGTTATCTCAGTCTCAATTTATTGAATCTGTGGTTGAGGTCATTCGACTGAAATTGAGTCGAACGTAAGTTGATTAAATCGTATCTAATGTTTGATATGAATAATCTGTGATGTGTTTGATGCCAGTGTGATTTGATATTATTCTGTGTTTGCTCGAATTAAAAGTATTAAGTTTCAGAATATTGCAAAATCATATGGTTGATATGGAATTTATGACTGTTTATAAGTTCAGTTTGAAAACCTTCTCTTTAAATTCCATTAATCTATATTGTTTAAGTCTCTGAAAATCTGTGTTGAATTGATTTAATAACTCAATTCTGCTTGTCTTTATAACATGAACCCTGGATAAGAATTATGATTGATTCTTTGATTTATATTAATGTTAATGGTCAAATTGGAATTGATAAGTGTATTAAAAACTCAGTTGATTTGAATTCGATTGTATTTTTGTTGCTATGGTTAATTGAAATAAGATTCATGAATATTGTATGCTTGACAGTCAAATTCTTGGTTTGTTTATATATATTGGTACCTTGTTCTAACTGATGGTGTGTACTTATAAATATATAACTAGATTTTTAACTATAAGATTTGATCTGCTTAACAAACGGAGAATTGCTAAAATGACTTGTCTGAACTCTAGTTGTTAAGCACTGAGAAGCTATTTAAATATGATGGTTAATCAATCAGAACCTGATTTAATTGATATTTTTGTGAAGTCTGTGTTTGGTAACCTGTTGGAAAGTTGTTGTTAAACCTATACTAAATCATAATCCGTTGGTTTAATCAAACTTATTATGGATTAACTGTTTTAATAGAGTAAAAGAATCTTATATAGTTTAAGGTAAACTTTGGCAAAATCTGAGTTATAAATCTTGAATGAAGTTTATGTATAAAGACTCTGTCATGCTTCTCTATGCTAAATGTATGAATAATTATGTGTCAATAACTCTGCAAAATGTAACTTGTCTAAATAATCCAGAGTATGGATGTGTGATAAACTTGTATTTATGCTACTAATCTGATTACTTGCAAAATATGAGTTGTTCAATAAAGATATATCATGTCTGTCAAATCAGTTTAGCTATCACCTCTATGAGATACTTTCTACTGTGTATATCTGTGTTCATTCAGTCATTTCTAAGTGCTATGAAATCCTGTGATAAAATAAATGCAATATCATCAAAAACTCTATGTTGTTTGGATTATTTGTTTATTGCTACTTACATGCTAAATTATAATTATCTGAGATCATACTAGTTAATAGTATTCCATCTCTAAGATTATTGAAAGGTTAAGTCTGCTTAATTGTGTGATCAAATGAATGTGCAAAATGTCCTGATTGCAGTCTTAAGCTGAATACATTGAATCTGGATAAGAAATGTCTTGTGTACTGAGTCTGTGCATCATGGTTGATTGAATATATATAATCTGTGGACTTATAGTGCAACCCTGTTTACTGTTCTGTGTTTGTTTGTGCTTAAGCAGTTATAAGAAATCAGATAAGGTATATTGTAGACTGCTTTGTGTAATAATAAAAAATTAATATACTCACACACCAGCCCTCACAGTAAGACCTGGCAGGGGAGCCTTGAGCATCCCTGTATCTGGATCACTGCTGTGATTAATGGCCACTTAGAACAATTAGGTGACTTTTTATAACTTATTGCATTTAAAATGTAACATCTGTTGAAAATGATCTGAGTGTTTCATTGCCTTGAATGCTATGTGAATTAAATGAAAACTGATTGTATATGCTCTATTATGTGTTTAATGTGCATGACATTCCTTTGGTTGCATCTCATTAATAACATAATTTCTTGAGAAATAAATGTAACAGATTTTATTTGCATTAAAAAATTCAGTTCTTCTAACAGATTCACTTCACACACAGCTCATCCTTAAATGCTTCTACAGTACAAGTACAGTTCCTGTGTAGTAGAGTAAGCTAGGATGTCAACTTTATGTCTCACAGTTTCCAAAATCTGTACTTATGTACTGTGTTGTTTTCTAAAGTAGACACAAAGACAAAATTTTAATACATATTCTATTTGCTTGCTGGAATAATTTATGAATCTGTGTCAATGTGCTGCATTACATCATTCTCTCATATGCATCATCCTAGTACCTACTTGGATTTTTGTATAACACAGCCATTCATGCTTTAAATGTGTTTCACTGTTCATGAACAATATTTTTTTTAAAAAAAAAATTCTTAAATTTTAAATCTTTTCTCTTTGCATCTATGTTAAATGGTTATATATACTTGCATATCCTGTGTGCTGCATTCGCACACACACTAGTTGCATAAATTCCACTTCACTTGCAACATGAACCCAAATGCTAACCCTTTTCACCCTAAACCAAGACCACTGATTGAAAACCCATATCTTCTTGAAGATATGGAGAAAAATCAGTTTCATCACCATAAGACCTCTGCCTGCAAACCTGTTCCAACCTCTCTGCCCAAACACCATCACAAAAGACAACTCCCTCCTAGACAATACAGAAAGGGATATAAAAACCATACCATCCCTTTCGATCAAAGCAGAAAATATCAAAATCCTAAATCCCCTAACCCTAGACCTCCTAAACCTTTGCAAGCCAAAGTATACACCAGAAAAGCTAACTTAAGACAAAACACAAACAACTCTATGAACACACCCAAGCCCCCTCCACCAAAACTGTCAAACCCTTCAAATACCAAAAAGTTTCTTGAACTTATCAAAAATGTCCAACCTGGTACTTGTGTTGATGTGAAGGGTGAAGTGGAATTCTTAATTAGAAGGGCTAGGTGGGATGGTCTCATGTATAACTTAGGTAAGCACTATTGCACACACCTCATGGGAGAGTTCTACTGTAACATGAATGTCATCAAAGGGGTAGATGGTATATTGCATTTCACTACATCTGTCAACAAAAAGGTCATTTGTGTTGATAACAAAAGCATTAATAGGGCACTGCATTTACCTTTGCATCTGTTTGAGTTGCCTTGTGAGGACATCTTCTTTCTGTTTATTTTTAACAAATCTGAATTTGAACTAATGCTTGGCACTTTTTGTAAATCTGACATTCCTGATGGTTTATGTGACATTAACTATGGTATTCATTTCAAACACTTCACTGACACTTTTTAGCATATTGCTCTAATCATTAGGGCAAATGTTATGCCAAAACCAAATCAAAGTAAGTACTTTGATTTCTTTGATATGAAACTCATGTACCTTTTATGCACAAACAAAATCCACTTCAGTATCTCTTATGTTATTCTTCTAAACATGATCAATGCACATCTTATAGATTATATGCCTTATGGTATGCTAATCTCATCTTTCTTTGCACTTTGCAACATTAACATGCCTGAAGCATTTTCTAATCTTGCTGATTCTCAAATCACTAATGAACACATTAGGCCACAAGTGCCCCTGATGCACTGTAAGCCTCAAGAGGCAACTCCCACAGTTATTCCTCAATTTATTAGAGAGGAAGATGTGTTTTTGTCTAAGTTTGAGTCTGTTAAAACCATGTTTCATGAACTAAAACTTAAACTTAAGAGGGTTAAGGAAGAGAATAATGAGATTAAAGAGAAAGTAGGAGCACTAGAGAGTCTCACTGCCTCTTGCAAACATAGAATTGCATATTTAAAGCATTTGGCTGCATCTACTCTAGGAACTCCCTGCATGAATGATCATGATATTGTCTCTTCTTTTCAAGTCCCTATGCATGAAAACACTGCTATGATTCATGAGTTAGAAGAAGTTAATGTGGGTGCTAGAGGTCAACTGATTGATAACATGCCTGATTTGGTTCATATTTATGATGCTGATGGAAATGTGATTGGTTAAGTCTGGTTGAGTCTGCTGATTGATGAAGACTGCTATGTGATGTTGTACTGGTACTTGCTGTTATGTACCTGTTTTGCTACTTTCTGATGTAGTTGTAATTTGTAAGGATTCTTTGTTGGGGTTTGTAATATTTAAATCTTATGATCTTTGAATTTCAGAAGTGTATGCACTTCTTTGGTTTGTAATGACTTAAAACATATTCAGGATTTTGTTCTAATTAATCAGTGAACCACACTGATTATTGAGAACACTTTTGATAATATATCATGGCTTGTTTATTGCAAATCTGTTGTTATCTTTCTTATGCATGAATTTGTAAGCTCTGCCCTATGTCTCTTGTCTAAATTTGGTTTATACTGTTAAAATAAGGGTCAATAATGCTCATATCTGTCTAGTCCAGTCTCTTGTGACAATTAATAACCTCTGATTTGATATCCTACTGTGAACTGTTATTACTAACAAATTACCTCGGGGTAGTTTTTGTCCTGCATCTAATTAACCTGCAGGAATAGACACATGTCCCAGAATGAACTCAAGAAGAAAAGAATGGCTAAATTAAGTTTTGTGCATCCAGCAAAAGCTTCAAAATAGTCACAAGGAACACCACATGCATTCCCAAGCAATCTGACAGAATCCATAAGGTAAAAACAAGTATATACTTTTCACAACCTCTCATTTTATTTCATATACACACACTAGGTTGCAATATTATGTTCCAGTCTCCAACCATTCCAACTGCACCTTTGTGGTAATTGGCTGTGTAAAAGTTTTAGTAATATGGATTTCTAAGTATTATTGTTTTTGGTCAATTTAGACATTTGATTCTTCCCTAGTATATATTTAGATTTCCACACTATATAGTCTGTTACTCAGAGATTAGACAGATTGTATTAGTGTTAGAATTTGTCAACTTAGAATTGTCTAAATGGCAAAATAGATTGTATTAGTGTTATACTTTGTACCAAGACTACGGTTTGTACAGTCTTTGTAATTTGTGGTTGAATTATGCTCTCCAGTATATAAAACCCTTAGACTGTTGTTTGTACTAATTCAGATATACTCCAGAGTACAACAAAATAAAAACGGCTTAGTACAAGTTGTCAAAAGAATATAGAACTTGCTACAATCTTAAACTGACTTTTCAAATATAAGTTCAATTAGATGGCTAAATTCACACCTTCTATAAAAACTGTTCTAAAAATATATATGTGGTAAATCAAATTTAAAAGAGGTTTTAACATTCACTTCATATCTTTTAAAATCAAATTATGCATGCTTAAACACAGTTACTCTAATTTGCACAAACTATATCAACTGTTTTCCTACATACATGCATAGATTAAAAATTCCATGCATGCAATATAGAATTCTTCCTTATATGCTCAAACTGCATGCACTTGACTAGATTTATGATCAAAGTTTCATGCTTCCTCATAACTATATATACACTCTTTTTGGCATATACCAAACAAAAGGGGAAGAGAATGTGTGATCTATTTTAACAAATAGAAATTTGGACCCCTAAAATTCTAATCTTTTATACTTGCTATTTTTTTATACAAATGATCTATCTGTGTTCTATTACTGTATGATACATCTAACAAAGTATTTTGCAGGATCTCAAGAAAGAGACTCAATCTCTAAGTAATTAAATGCTTTATTTGTAAAATATTTTTCAAAAATTCATGCATACACCAAGGGGAAGCACACACTGATAATTTTATGTTTGTTTGGCAAATACCAAAAAGGGGAAGATTGAAAGGATATCTTCAATATATTATTTATTTTGGTATTTGTACAATTAAACATAAAATTAAGAACACGTAGATCCTCTCCATTAGGACATGAATTTAATTGATCCAAATCAAAGTCAAAAAGTCAAACTAGCAAAATCATGTCTTTTAAACAGATAAAAGAGATATTCCATTCTTGCAAATTATTAAAACTATATCCTTATGGAATATATCTCTAAGGCAATATAATCAAAGAAGAAACATCAAGATATGATATTTCTTAGATCTGTGTTGCAACAGGAATACGGGCAACAAGCTCGAATAAAGAATATATTGGAAATATTCTTTAGAAGTCTCGTACTATATCAAAAATATTTAAACACTTCGCTCCAAAATATATCTCTACATATAATCAAAAGAATTTTTATTCAAAGATTATTAATATTCATGATTGGAATATTAATATCCAGTTCCGCAACTCAATTATGTATACTTACAGTATTTTTCAAAGAAAATTATTCAAAAGATACTCAAACACATTTCCTATCACCCAAATATATCACATATATTAGAAAATATATTTTAAGTATTTATACAAGTCAAAACTTTGGTCAAAAGATCCATCTCCTTTAATTCAAGACCAATGGTATTTTTACTCGGAAGAAAGGCTAACAGAACAGTTCCAAGTTTAGATAAAATACTTTCAAATTCTAGAATGACTTGAAATTTGGTATGGATCATTTAAATGGTATTTTATAAGTATGGTAAAAATTTCGTAGCTTTCAGAGATTTTTTGTCTGGGCACAAAAATCGAGGCAGTTGGTCCCACAGTTGACCAAGTTTGACCTATCTACCATTGACTAAAGTTGACCAAAACTTGCAGGACATCATTTTATATTATTTAAGTAATTATCATATTTTTTATGGTATTTATTTAAAGAGTTTTTGGGGTGTTCAGAATTAATGGTGATTAATCCTTAATTAAAGTAATTAAGGAATGATTAAAAGAAAAGGAAAATATATATTTAATATATATATATATATATATATATATATCAGCTGAGATTTGAATGAGTACTAGCTTGTGCTTCCTTCCCACTTGCAAAGAAACACAACCTACTTGCCATGTCATCAATCCATGTGATACACTCAATCCACCATCCATTCCTTCTCAAATCTTCACCATTCATTCCACCCAACTTCTCCTATAAATAAACCCCCACCCCAACCCTTTTTCTTCAAGCTAAAGAGCCAAATACTTTCTGGGATATTTTCAAGAAGTGCCTCTCTTCATCTCTTTCAAATTCTATACACACACTTCTTCTCAAAAACCTTCTCTCTCTTCTATATACTTACATATATACAAGGTTTTTGAAACCCAAGCTTAGCTTCACCCAACCAAGCTTTATCCCACCAAGTGAGCTCATCCACTACCACTTCCCGGCCACCCGAAGGGCTGCCCAAGTTCGGAAAATAGCCAAAATCCGGCCGAACCTCCGGCGAATTTTTCCGGCGAACTTTTCCGACCGTTTGTCAAAAGTGGTTAGTTTTAGCTTCTTATTTGAGTTCTTTGTATTTAAGCTTTGTACTTAACTTATCTACTTCATCTTAAGCTCTAATACAAGCTCTCTTATAAAGGAAGTTCTCGGGGAGAACTTAGATTCGAACTCGGAATTCGAATAAGTACTTGATCTTCGTAAAAAATCATTCCAACTAGAAGATCTAAAAGGAAAAGTACTTTATCTCCAAGGGGAGATTATATTTGACACAAGTACGAGTTAGCCAATTATTTCTTGCACTTTAATTGGATCTTGGCTAACATTCATTCGTGCTCATAAAATAATTACGAAGTAAAAGTGTAATCCCTTCTATCATCTCTAGTGTTCCAGGGGATTATTACTTGTCTCATATACACTTCGTAATTTGTCAAATCTTAAAACGGATCGTACGATTTAGACAATTACTTAACGCTCTTTAACTGGATCTTGTGTAACTAATAACGTACATATAAAATATTACAAAGTAAAAGTGTAATCCCTTCTATCACCTTTGGTGTTCCGGGGGATTATAGCTTGTTCCATATAAACTACTTCGTAATCATCCGTTAAAATTAAGGGCAAATCAAATCCACGAGTTAGCCAATTAATTTACGCTATTTAATTGGATCTTGGCTAACACATATCGTGTATATAAATAATTACGAGTCAGATCGTATAAGCCCCTTCTAACATCTTTAATGTTCCGTGGGGTTATACTACGATATCTATAAAATATTCATAAATACTCGTCCAAACTTCGAAAGCACAATCTTAAGCCAGTTACTTGTACTTATTTAATTGGATCTTGGCTAAGACTCATAAATCTTATAAACGTGCTTGAAGTTAAAGAGTATACTTTGACCGTATAATCGTCAATATACAAGTATACCTTAAAATCTTAAGTTAATATACTTAAAGGTAAAATTACAACTCCGAGGTTGTAATTAAAGTATTCTTTGATCCATGAATACTTAATCGAAAGAAGATGAATACTAAAGAAGTCATAAGCCATAAGTTCTTAATATAAAAAGGGACTTCTCATATTACTCCACAACTTTATTAAATCTATAAATGAGTAATTATAAATATACTTGACCATCTTGTTGTATTTTAAGTCAAGTATAAGTAATTAGTTTTAATATTCTTATTTGGATATTATACTACTTGTGGGCTAGTACAGTAACATACTAGTTCAAAACAAATCTTTTCCTACTTGTTTTGTTTCGTGGATTGTCTTGTTAGTTTTGTAGTGAGGTGAAGTGACGTGAGGTGATTCTCGTTCTAAGACCCAAGTCCTAGATATACTAACGGGGAGTTAGTAGTCTTTGCACCGTGAAGAAAAGGAAATACCCAAGACCGGATCACTAAGATCCAAGACCGGCAAAAGCTAAGGAGGCCAAGTCCACACAAAGGCTCTACAACAACTTTAAAGAAATAGCGGGGAGTTATTGTCTAAGATAAGTTGTGTAGGTAATACATTTATTTTGAGGTAGTGACCCTTGTGTTACGCACCAAGATAAATACTTGTAAAGGGTGTAAAGGCTTCTCCGCCTATTAAAGGAGCGAGTTTATTATAAGGGAAAATCCCGAGTCCGGGAGAGGAGCTCGGGGACTGGAGTAGGGGTGAACAAATCTATTAGAGGTTGCGCCATCGCGAACCAGGATAAAATCACCGTGTGGTATTTTCTTTCCTTGCACTTTATCTTCCGCACATATAAACTGCATAACCACTCGGTAAAGTTTTAAAAAGGGATAAAATATTTTTAAAACGCCACAACAATTTTTTAATTGGTAATTAAGCTATTTAACCCCCCTTCTAGCTTAAAATAGCCCTCTTACGGGACCTTACAATTGGTATCAGAGCAGTGCTTTTTAACGTGTTTCTTAAGTGATTTGCAGATTTACAGGAACAACAAAAAGTGATCCGGAATGGCGTATATTAATCCCGTTGGATGTGGTGAAGGTCTATCTAGCTCACGACCTCCTCTATTTGACGGAACCAACTTTGCAACATGGAAAACGAGGTTTCACATTTACGCTAGATCTCAAGGAGTCAAAGTTTAGATGGCTATCGAAGACGGTGTTCGCATTCCTACCAAAACTATCGATGACACCATCGTCGAAAAGAAGGTTAGTGAATACAACTTAGAGGAAGAAGCCACAATGAATATAGACGCAAAGGCGGAAATGGTTCTCACAAGTGCACTTGCAGAAAAAGAATATAAAAGAGTAAATAATTGCAAGTCGGCATAAGAAATGTGGAACAAATTAGTGGTAACCTATGAAGGAACCACTGATATAAAAGATTCTCGGATGGATATATTGATCCAAGAATATGAGAACTTTAAACTCCAAGAAGGAGAAAATATCATCGATATGAAAACAAGATTTACTCGTATAATCGATGAGTTATCTCAACTTGGAAAGAATTATACTCAAAATGAAAAGAATAGAAGAGTGCTCAAATCTCTACCTCCTAGTTGGAAGGTTAAAGTTACTACTATAAAGGAGATGCACAACTTAAATGAGTATAAGACTGATAACCTATTCGGAAATCTTCGTGCTTACGAAGAAGATAATGTTCCGGAAAAGGTTGCTCCAAAGGTGGAGGATAAAAAGAAAAATATGGCTCTAAAGGCCATACTAATTGATGAAGATGAAAATGACGAGGAGTTAAACGAGGAACTCCAAAATCTCGATGAGAGTGAAATTGCTCTACTCACGAGACAACTTCGTCGTGTGCTTTAAAGCAAAGCTCAAAGATACGAAAAAGGCTTCCTTAAATCAAATAATCAACAAAGTGTTTTTAACTCTAACGGAAGGCCAAATTATTTTCAAAATTATTCTTCCAATTATAAGAGTAATTATCCTTCAACGAGCTACATTAAAGGCAAAGGCAATCAAAATATAAATACCTATAGTAATGCCAATGCCTCTACAAACCATCCGGTTTACACTCCTCCGAAACCCAAAGAATCATCTCCGGAGGAAACACAAGATGTGTGTTTCGAGTGTAAACAACCCGGTCATTATAAAAGAGAATGTCCTAAACTTTCAAAGGGACGAAGTCTCGTGGCCGAAAATGGTTGGGATCTAAGTGAAGCTGAAGAAGCTCCGGAAGCTAGTGAAGAAGTGGTCAATCTATGCTTAATGGCTCTCGGAGATGAAACCACCTCAACGGAAATCACCTCTTCAAATCAAGAGGTAACATCTAACTATGTCTCAATTAAATCTTTATTAGATGAATCTAATTTATCTCTCGTAGATATGAATAAGCATGATTTAATTGAACTTGTAGTAAGTTATAAAAATGAATATAAAGATGTTGAACAAAGGTTTCATTTGTTATGGTCCGAGAAGATGAAATTTGAGGAAATTCATCATACTCAAAATAAAGAATATACTCGGATGTTGGACTCAAAAGTCCAATATGAGAATGAGATTACATCTCTAAAAGATCAAAACCATCTCATCAAGATTGAGGTAAATAAACTTCAAGAAAACATACTCAATCTTGAAACGGAGTATATATCATTAATTCTCAAAGACGAAGAGTTGGAACGTGAAAAGATATAATTGAATGACAATATTTGTAAAGTTCACGTTGATCTATTGAACTTAAAGATTCTAAATGAATCAAATGTTCAAGATATAGAAACATCTTATAAAAATAATCTTGATAAAGAAAAAGAGCTATTAGAAACCAATGAGCTTAAAAGTGAAGCTCTAAGGTTAAAAGAAGAAAATTATAAACTCATAGCTCAAGTTAAGGATCAAGAAAGAATCCTTAATAACAAGATTGATGCCTTAAAGAAAGAAAATGAAAATCTTGAAAAAGTCTTTCAAAGATTTACAAAAGGCAATAAGATGTTGGATCAAATGGTGCATACAAAAACCTCATATAATCATGAAGGTTTGGGATATAATAAGAATTCTCCTCCTAAATAAAATACTCGGAGATTTGTATCACCAATAAAGACTTCACCCGAATCACCATCTTATAAATGTTCTTATTGCAATATAATGGGACATACCATTCAATATTGCAAATTCAAAAATGGTGAAATTAAGGGGAAGCATGTATGGATTCGCAAAGAATCATACAAGAAAGAAGATAAATGTGTGCCTCACAAAAATATGGAATATAAAAATCCAAGGCAACAATGGTCTCATCAACCAACTATATTTTAAAATAGAAACACATAATATCATGTAAATGGTAATGTATTTAGAAGGCAATAACCTCTTAGTAGTAATTATCATGCTAATCACTATGAACAACTAAGTTTACAGAGAAATACCAAGGATGCAACTTACAAATATTTCTCTGAGACAGTCTTGTTGTTTTTCTTCTTGTTGTTGTTCTATTTGCTACTTCTTGGTTTATATATATCACCAAGATTACTAAGTAATAAGACAAGATAATAAAACAAAACATATCAAGTCTAATACTATGTTGCTTCATTACTCTATTCCAACATCTTTGAATATCTTCATAATAGCATGGAAATGGCAATGCTTCTTTGTTCTCTAAAACCCAGTTGAATAGGCTTCCACATTCCTTTTACATACACTCGACGCATGTGACTGTCTTGTCACTGTCAGCAGATGTTTGAATTGATTATCTGTCGGTTACATGATCATCCGTTGGGTTGCCTTGTTGATCATCCGTCGAGTGGCATTGTTGTTTATCCGTCGGGTAGCTATCTGGCACTTGACTTCATTTCATTTATGCAGAATTACAAGACATCATCTATGTACAATTAATCAACCTATTCTGCATATCTAATTAAAGTCAACATTACTTGAGTGCTACTACAGAATCTAAACAAGGTATATGCAGAAATGTGCTACAGACTCATTATTACACAAGCTACTCACTCGATGGATAATTAATCATCATCCGTCAGGACTATATTGAGTCATCCGTCGGGACTATATTTCTTATCCGTCGAGTGCTACATTTTTTACTAAGTAAAATCTACTAAGGTATTTTGTTAATGAAATCATCAAGTTCACAACATATCCACAACAATCTCCCCCAATTTATGTCTACTGGAATTGTAGCCATAAATTAAGAGAAACTTGATGATAACAAAATACCCTAAAATACAACTTTAAAAGTAAGTAGATAAAACTGTAAAGTGCTTCAAATAACAAAACGCACAAAGATTAGCTCACAGTCATTTTCAAGGTGCTCCTCTAGCCTGAGCAGATTAATCTAATTCCTTGAAGATCTGGATCTCTTTCCAAGCTTTCTGTTATTTTCTTCTATATGATTTTGAAGCTGTCTGTGGAATTCCAGTTCATCAGATTCTGAGAGATTTAGCTTTTCTTCCATTTCCAAAAGAGTCTCATTGCTAGAGATGCTCAATTGGTCTTCTAATCTAAAAAATCTTCTAACTCCTTTCTCATCCATGAACTCCATCAGCCAGTAGGGCCTTAGATGCACTCTTCTCCCTGTGTAAGGAATAGTTAAAGTCTTTGGGAGTGCATCTTTAGCTCTAATACTCCTCAGTTCTTCAATCTTCTTTAGAACAAGTCTTCTTGCAGTTACATTGAATCCAAAGTTCTTCTTGAATGATGAATAAACCTTTATCAACACATATTGGCTTTCTTGAAGGATCCTGTGAAATGGCCATTGAATCTCCTTTCCTCCCTTGTACTTGAAAACTAACCTTTCAGGTAGATTCCTGTAGGCATCAATCCCTCTAACTTCTTCCAGTTCATCTAGATAGAGGTTTAGATCAGAGAATTCCTTGATGTCACATAAGTACATGTAATCTCCCTTGTTGACTTTGAATTGAGCTTTGATTAGAGATTTGGATTTGAGAGGTGACAGCTTCACTTTCTTGACTGCTCTTGACTTTGTTCTCTTTGGCTTGTTAAGGATTGGCAAATTGAAGTCAGGAATTGGTAGACTTTCCCAGTCTATTGGTTCATCCTTAGGCACAATAGGTTCACCATGAATGTTCCTGTAAGGATCCACCACCTTAATGTCTTCAAATACCACTGAGGGTTTTAATGCTTGAGTTGTAGTTGGAGTGGATTCCTTGGGAAACTGATCCTCCAATTCCTTACCAACAAAGTTCAATTTCCTTTTGGTTCTTTTGGTCAATTCCTTGTATCTGTGAGATTTCTTCTGTTGTGGTTCAACTTGCTTCTTTGGATGTTGAGATTCAGTGATTTCAGATGGCTGAGCAGGAATTTGTTGTGCTGGTTTCACAGCTTGTAGCTTGGCCAAGATAACAGCTTGCTCTTTCTTTTATTTAACCTTTTTAGCATCTAGAGCAGCTTGCTTCTTTTCTTACTTCAATCTTGCCTTTTTTTCTCTCTTTGCTTGAGCAAATTGAGGATGTCCAGCCACCACACAAATTTCTTTACCATTCCTGAAAACTTTAGCATTTATCCTTTTAAAAGCTGAATCAGCTGGATACTTGTAGAAGGCAATGGATCTTGACAACAGTTTCTTCTCATCAGGCTTTGGTGTCTCATACACTGTATCCAAAGGGTTCTTTAGTGATGATTTTGGATAGTTCACCCTTGGCTTCAAAATTACTTCAGCCTTTAGAGATTTGATATAGGATGCCTGTCCTCTTTCCAGATAGTTCATGCTCATTTCATTCACAGAGATTTGCCTGACTTGAGAGTGATGAATGGCTGACTTTTCTGGCTTCTTTGCTAGCCCAAACTTCTTTTGAATATCCTCATCAATTTTCTCCTAGTCGATTGGATTCAACTGCTCCTTTTTAGCTGCTCTTATATTGGATGTAGCTTTATTTATCAGATCAATGCTATCTTTGGCTGTTGGCTTTGAGATAGTAATTGTAGGCATAATTACTTTGCTAACTTGAATGTTGAGCACTGTTTGCTCCCCCTCACTCCTAGAACTCTCTTTCTCCTCCTTTTTGTTATCATCAAGCTGAGTAGAGGAGGAGGTTTGTGCAGCCACCAGATCTGAAGCAAGTCTGTTTGTTGAGCTTGGTGTAGATGAATTGCTGTAAGAGATGCTTCCATAGCAAACATTCTTTTGTCCAAGGCATCAACTTTGGTGGCAAGATCTGAGTTTTTCTTGAGCTGTCTCTTGATGTCTGTAATTGTTGTCCCTGGAAGTCTAGCTTCCAATCTCTCAGAAAAGTCTTTCTTGAGTTCACCAATTTCCTGTTTGAGAGTGGAGACATTGAGAGTTTGTTGATAGCCTTGAATTTGATGTAGTTGGAGAGAAACAAGATGTGCTTGCAGAAGCTTCTTGGTGCTAGCATTTGTGGATGATTGAAGTGCAGACTGTGTTTGGCTGATTAGCTGGATGAGAGTAGATTTGAAGTGATGTTCATCACATTTCTTGGAGAAGGCGCATGTCGGCATGCCTGATCTTGAACTAGAGCCTACTTCTCCCCCTATGTCCAATAGCTCTTCTTCACTATCTCCACCTTCACCTCCAAAGAATTCTTCTGAACCACCAGTCTCATAATCAACATCACCAGCTGTAGAGGGCAAAGCTGTGATGACATCCTTAGCTCTTAGCATTGACTGTGTGGTGTGCACCAAGTTGAGCATCCTTTCTGTATTGTCATTGCCCTGTTCAGCTAGAAGTTGATATACTTGAACAGGGTGAGTAAATGTCTCAGCATCAAGGGAGGTAGAATCTATAACAGCTTGAGGTTGCTGAGATAGTCCCTCCCTGTCTGCATCCTGGACATTCATTAACTCACTTGTAATGACATCCACCCTTATATCTCCTGTACCTGCATTTTTCTCATTATCTCTCTTTTGTTGCATCAAGGTCTCACCTTGGCTCCCCACCCTCACACCCTCACCTTCACCATCTAAGGTGGGACTTCTCACACTCTCTTTTGCCAATCTTGAAGAATTGGATTACATATTTTCACTCTTTTCCTCTCCTTTTTCCTGGGAGCAACCTAGACTCTCACTCAGAACACTCTCTTCCCTCAATCCTAGGAGTGATTGTACTACCACTAAGTCTTCTGCACTTGAGATAATTGATGAAATTTGAAGCTGTGCAGAGACACTCGACAAATAAGGGATATCCATCGGGTTAGCAGTTTGATTATCCGACGGATAACTACTGTTAAGCTTATCCGTCGGGATACAATCACTACTCGACGGATGAACAATATCCATCGAGAGAGTAGGAATAAATGAGTTTGGAGTGGAAACTATTGGCGACTCTGTGCAGATTGATGAGAATTTTGGCACAGATCTCTCAACAGTTCCTGAAAGAATTGGCAAGTGAGCCAACAAATTATCGAAAAGATGATGCTCACTTGCACTAGATTTTGGCTTCCCCAATAGGGTTAAAGAAGGGGAATCAGGAATTGATGTATTGATCATATCCACATCCAGAGAATTTGTGGGAGAATTTGGTGTTTGAGGAGCTTTTATAACTAAAGATTTTGGTTATGACTCCACATTTATTGGAGCCGCATCAAACTAACTTTGAAAAGGTACAGTGACTGTGTCTTTAGCACCAGTTTGCACAGTGTGTGAACCCTGTGCATCCCCAAGGGTTTTTGGTTTCTTCTTTCTAGTATAGGTTTGGGGTCAGCTTGTGTCCCTTACCCTTTTGGCCTGTGCTCTTGGCTGAGAGCTTTGTTCAATAGTCACATCATTTTGGGAGGATGCAACTAGCAATGAGCTCATGTCCTTATTAAGCACTGCAGTTTGTTGAGAAAATGCAGTGTGGCTAGGCTGGGATACACTCACCTCTCCAACCTTATCCTTAGGGTTTCTTCTATGTTCACCCTGTTCCTCACCTACCTTACCCACCTTCACACTCCCCTCTTTTGATTTGGTGGATTTTGCAACTGACAACTTTTGAGAGATGCCAGAGGGGGCTTTCTTTGACTTAGATTTAGAAATTTTGGATTTGGTAGCTTGGGTAGACAACTGTTGGGTCATTGACATAGTTGTCATGGCTACACTAGAATGCAAAGAAATTTATGAGGTTGGAAGAGTAGAGACAAATGAAATTACCTCAATTACCTGAGGTGCTTCCATTACAGGGAAATAGAAGAGTGGCACCTCTTTGTGATGGTTTGCCCTGTTCAAATCTGCAATAATTCTTCTCTCTTGAACCCAACAATTTAATTTGTTGGTTGGGTTCTCAAGTACAATTTCCTCAGAGAGGTGGTTAGCAAGCATCATGAAAAATCTATCATAGTAAACATTTTAACCCCTCTTATTTAACTCCCCTAACTTAAACCCCAACTCAAACAAAACAAGATCACTAAAGTTAAAGAACTTATCAGTAACTAGCATGTAAAGCATGTTAAGCACAGAAATATTGACAGAATCAAAATTACTGATTTTACCAGAAAAGACCTTGGTAACTACATCACACAGATAACTCCATTCCTTTCTAAGACCCAACATCCTAATTTCACTTAATTTAGAAGTAGAGAGTGCATAGTTCATGGAGTTAAGCATATTAACAATTTCAGTGTATGTTTGTGGTGAAGTTACAGTATTATCAGGAATTTTGAAACATGCTTTAACAATATCACTATTAATACAGAATTTACAGAATTCCTTACCTTTAATAGTGAGTGTGATGGTCTTATCAGTTGAGTTGTACACAGAAGTTGACCACATTTCTTCAACAACCTCACAGAAAATGGTGGGTGATTCTAGCATGGCATAGTTGAGTTTGCAGTTCTTCACAAAATCCATCATTTTGTGGTAGTCACCAGACTGTTGAATCCCCTTGTTTACTAGAGCCGTGAAGTTGTTCTTCTCATAGATAAATCCAGTTTGTGACATGATCTTGACGACTGGTGCCATTTTTAGAGAGCGGAAATTGTAGAGATAGAGATGATAATTGCTTTTGAGAAAGAGAGAATTTTGAGCAGATGATTTGAGAATGATAAAAGAAAAGCAATGAAAATGAATTAAGCTTTTATACTATCTAAAAAATAGCCGTAAAAAATAATAAAGTAAAATAAAGTAACCAATAAGAATTGCCCAAAATAGCCGTATAAAAATAAACTGTAAAAATTCCTTCAATTATCTGTCGTGTTATACTTATAAACTGTAAGTATACTCGATGAATAATGTTCAGGGAATTAACGGCTAGGATTCAGACAATTCGATGGATGAGCATAAATCAGTTATCCGTCGAGTCATAAAATATTCCAGAAAAGTAATTGATTTTATTAACAAATAGTATACCGACGGATGATCAAACTCGATGGATAGTGATCATCCGTCGAGATGTAAATTTTGACTTAGCCAAAATTTCATCTATGACTGAAAAATCAATTAAATTTCTGGCTGCATTACAACTTGCAAACAATCTATAAAGATTCAAGAGTAATTTAGCATACCTAACTCACTTACCAACCTTAAAATGTGGATTCATCCATTGGCTTGGTAAATATATCTGCAAGCTGCTTTTCACTTGGAACAAAATGTAGTTTCACAGTACCATTCATTACATGTTCCCTTATGAAGTGGTACTTGATGTCTATGTGCTTTGTCCTTGAATGCTGTACTGGATTTTCAGTGATGGCAATTGCACTTGTGTTATCACAGAAAATGGGAATCCTTTCAACTTGCAAACTATAGTCTAGCAATTGGTTTTTCATCCATAAAATCTGTGCACAGCAACTACCAGCAGCAATATATTCAGCTTCAGCTGTAGAAGTAGAAACTAAATTTTGCTTTTTACTGAACCAGGACACAAGCTTGTTTCCTAGAAATTGAAAGGTTCCTGTTGTACTTTTTCTATCAATTCTACAACCTGCATAATCTGCATCTGAATAACCAGTTAGATCAAAACCAGAATCTCTAGGGTACCAAATGCCAAGTTTTGGTGTTCCCTTAAGATATCTGAAAATTCTCTTAATAGCTACTAAGTGAGATTCTCTAGGATCAGCCTGAAATCTAGCACACAAACATGTAGAAAACATTATATATGGCCTACTAGCTGTTAAGTACAGAAGTGAGCCAACCATGCCCCTATAACTTGAAATATCCACTATAACACCCTCCAAATCTGGGGTATAGATTTGGGGCATTATTAATAACAATTACCAACTATACCTGCACAAGCGGAATATAAATATAATAATTACCCCGAACTATCACTACTCAGGATCTTTTAAGGTTTGAGTTTGGAAACAAGAATCATGCACTACACTTTATTACAGACCTAACTAAATAAAACCTGTCTTAAGAACTCTCTTTATTACAAAACTTTATTCTATATACAGTTTCACTACGCAATCTTTTATTCAAACTACACAAGACTTTTATTCAACCCAACATTACTACTTATCCTGCTACACCTGATCTGGCAATTCAAAGCTCTCTTCGGGAATAGGAAGGAACACTCTTGGTATAAGAGGGTCCCGCTGCTTGACTCGCTTCTTGACTATGCGGGTCCTGATGGGTTTCATTCTCTACCTTAACTGTAAAACAATAGGAGTAACAATAAAAAGGGATGAGCCAAAATTGCTCAACAAGCCTGCAACAATACATATATATATATATTATAAAGAGAGAGAAATAAATGAACCAAGAAGCTGCTGGTTTGAACAACCATCTGTATCTGTATATGATAATAATTTGCCAATACTGGCGAGTACCAAATGAACAAGACTGGAAACAAGAACCAACATATGCACTATAACCCGCTGATCAGTCAGAATATAGTGCGGATCTATACCCAACTGCATAGACCCAACCAACATTAGGAGTACTCAGGCAACTATGGCCTATTAATTAATGGTCTGGGTAAAACCCAGCCCGTAAAGTAACCATCCAGTCCAAGGCTTAGCATCCGGAATAATCGGAATGCTATTGATATATCCTAACACCAGGATATACCAGACTATATGTAACAAGGGTAAAGGAATTGAAATATGAACAAGGAATTCAATAAATTGGGTAAATCAAGAATTGAAATGAAATGGAATAAGTGATAATAAATGGGTAACAGTGTATATGAACAATGATTATCAAAGAGAATCGATACGATAGAAAGGAAATATAAATCACTATTCTGAATTTCGAATAGGGGAAAAACTTGCCTTGCGCGTACTTAACCTGGTTTAACTTACTGCCTTCTGACCCTAGCTTGCTCTGCCTTGCTAACACTGAACAAATCATGGAAAGATAGGTGTTTAGATAATTTACTATATACGTGTATCTTGAATTGATATCACGCAACCTTATCAGTCTACCCATGCGTTTCTATCTGACTCGCATATATATATATATATATATATTTACACAACACATTTATGCACATAATCACATATAACACGTAACACATAAAGCACATAATTAATTTCTATATTTATAATTATTTTTAGAATCAATTCTGGGCTTATATCTGCATTACTAGTCGTATCTGATTTTATTATAATTTTTCGGGATTTATTCGGCTCAATTATATCCCTACTAGGACCTACGAACTATCAATTATCACCAAACCACTCTTTTTCAGAAGAAATTATAACTTACAACCATTTTTATTGGATTCGTCTCATTTTTCTGAGTCTAGAGGTCTTCGTTTCACTTAAATCGGACTAACGGTTGAATTGTTATGAATTAAGTACGGATGATTTAATTTATTATTCAATATAAATAATTATTACAACCTTTTAAATCCCAAAATAATTTTTAAATAATTATTTAAGGAAAATCAAAGTCACAAATAATTTTTTTATAATTTTTGGAGTTAAAACGAAGAAGTTACGATTTATTGAAAATTATGTGATTAATTATCGAAATAATTAATCACTTTTCAAATATTTAATAAATAAATAACTAATAAATAATTAATAATTGCTTATTTAATAATTTAAAATAATAAATCCCTAATTATTAGGATTAATCACAATTTATTATAATATTTATAATTTATCGATGTTTATTCGATTAGATCGATTATTTACAAATAGTCAATCAACTTAATTAACTGATACGCTATTTATCGAATAGCTACGAATTATTCGAATTATAGATCACTTAACGATTAATCACTCGTATATTCACGAGCCACTCGCAACTCCCGCATAATTATCGATCTATTAGATTATTATTGAAACTCGTACGATTCGCTAAACAGATAATTACCGATAACTATTTATACGATACGAATAATTATTACAATATTATTCGATTAACTAATGCTCGAATAATAATTCTAATTGTCGAATCATTATTCGCACTATTAACTAATTATTAGATTATTAATTACCTCACTTAATTATTTTTAATCTTTATTTACTAATTAATTACCTAATTATTAATTAATTACCCAATTATTAATTAATTAGATAATTAATAAATAATTAGACAAATAATTAAATATTTAATTAAATAAATAAGTTCGAATTTATAATTAAATAAAATAATTCAGAAATTATAAGTACTATTTTTCAGAATATAAAACTAATTTTTAATTAATTATTAGAATTTTTAAAACTGATTTTCTGATTTTAGAAAATATAATAAATAATTAATATATCAGAAACATAACACAGGTTTCCAGATTAGGGTTTTTAGGATCAAACCCGGGTCGATTTCCGGGTTGGAACCGGGTCGAACCCGGGTCGCTCAAGAACACCGCCCCGACTGCCCAGAAACCGGCGTCGGCGGCGTTTCCCGGCGAGACGAAAACATGGCCAAACATCGTGATTCGAGTTCGTTTCTTCCCTGTTTCTGATGCACAGCAATACCAGTGATGCCTCCTTCGTTCCCAGGCCTCCCTTCGTCCTCCTTCCCCGTCGAGCATCACCGGAGACGAAGAACACCGCTATGGCGGCGATTCTCCGACGAGCACGCAAACTACAACCAAACACTACGAAACCGATGCCGTTCGACTCGGTTTTTAACGATCTAATCGTTTCCAGCAACCACAACATCAAACAATCAGTCAAACTCAAAACCCGAATTCATGAATTAACCCGAAAATTATGAATTAAAAATCGACTAACCAATCAACAAAAACGATTACATAATCGGATAGAGAATTGAAAGAGCTTCACAACGGATACTTACACGACTGATTTGGTTAACAGAATCACGATCAAACTTGGCTTTGATTCCTCCTGCTGTTCTTCACCAAACCCTAACCCTAATCCCCTTTTTTTTTTTCTGATTTTTAATAATAATTAACTAATTAATTAATAATAAAACAGCTATTTATAGTACTGAAAATAATACCCCTAAATAAAATTAAGGGGCTAATTACACTCCTAATAAAAATATTTGGCCCCAATTTTTATAATTTTTGGGTATTAATAATTAATTTTTAAATATCCAATAAATACAAAATAAATGCTAAAAATTCCCAAAAATTGTGAATATTACAAAAATGCAAAGAAAAATGATATATGATAATTCCATGATCATATAAAAATAAAAATGTGATTTTTGTGGGGTTTTTGGTACCTGAAGGGGTCCGGAAAAAGTCGTTTTTCGCGAAAAAGGTCAATTTGTAAAACGTCTAGGGGTTCAGAATAACAATACGGTACAGGGCATTTTTAATAAAACAGAGCCAATGATTTTGTTTGAAATATGGGCTTTTAAAATACTGTTTGAGCTGTACGGGTTTTGATATAAAATATATAACTCGCGATAAAACACTCAATAAATATCCAAAACATGTTCAGATCAAAACAGACAACACGTAGCACATAACAATTAGGGTTTAATGCCTCAACACAGTTAATCACATAATAATACACATAATTTATTATTATTATAATATAATACAAGCGTAATTCCTCGGTCGTTACATTCTCCCCCCCTTAACAAGATTCTGTCCTCAGAATCTAATTATGCAAATAACTGAGGATACTTTTCTAACATTTCACTTTCAAGCTCCCAGGTTGATTCTTCAACCACTGGGTTTCTCCATAAAACTCTCACTAATGACACAGACTTATTTCTTAATACTCTCTCTTGCCTATCTAGAATTCTTTATTGGCTGTTCTACATATGACAAATCTGCCTGAAGTTCTACTGGTTCATACTCTATTACATGCCTTGTATCAAGATTATACCTCTTAAGCATAGATACATGAAATACGTTGTGAATGTGCTGCATATGGGGTGGTAGAGCTAACTCGTACGCAACCTTCCCAATTTTCTTCAAAATCTCAAATGGTCCAACGTATCGTGGCTTCAATTTCCCTTTATTGCCAAATCTGGTCAATCCTTTCCATGGCGATATTTTGAGCAATACGTGTTCTCCTTCCTGATAGTCCATATCCTTCCTGGCTTGGTTTGCATATCTGCTTTGTCTGTTTTGTGCTGCCTCGATTCGTTTTCGAATAAGATCAATCTTTTCTTTTGTCTGCTGAATTAATTCTGGACCCAAAATCTTGCGTTCTCCAACTTCATCCCAGTGCACGGGTGATCTGCATTTCCTCCCATATAATGCTTCATACGGTGGCATTCCAATACTGGCGTGATAGCTATTATTATAAGAAAATTCCACTAGGGGTAAATGTTCATCCCAACTGCCTTCAAAATCGATCGCACAAACTCGTAGCATGTCTTCAATCGTTTGAATTGTCCTTTCACTTTGGCCGTCAGTTTGCGGATGATAAGCTGTACTCATATTCAACTTCGTTCCTAGACATTCTTGGAATTGTCTCCAAAATCTTGAATTGAAACGAGGATCTCGATCCGATACAATTGATACTGGTACTCCATGACGCATCACAATTTCTTTGAGATACATGTGCACTAATTTGTCGAGCGAAAATCTTTCATTAATTGGTAGAAAATGTGCCGACTTCGTAAGTCTGTCAATGATTACCCATATCGCATCATGATTTGCCCTAGTCCTCGGTAGTCCTACCACAAAATCCATCGCTAGATGTTCCCATTTCCATTCCGGAATGTCTAATGGTTGCAATAACCCACTCGGACGTTGGTGTTCTGCTTTAACTCGCTGGCATGTGTAGCATTTACTCACCCATTCTGCTATCTCCTTCTTCATATTCGGCCACCAAAAGTTTTTCTTCAAATCGCGATACATTTTCGTGCTTCCTGGATGAATGGAATACTTCGAATTGTGCGCATCTCGCATAATTTCTTCTTTTAATTCTGCCACGTTAGGGATCCAGATTCTTGACACAAAACGTAAAATTCCTTCATTATCTTTCTGAGTTGTAATCTCTTCTCCTGTTAAGCTGTCGTCTTGACTCATCACTTCTTCTTGACAACGGCGAATCTTTTCCAGCAATTCTGGTTGGAAAGTCATAGCGTAGATAGTTTCTGCAGATTCATTAGGAATACGAATTTCGATTTCCAATTTGTCGAATTCCTTGGCTAATTCTTCGCATGAAGTTAACCGATTCAATCTTTCTTTTCTGCTTAGCGCATCTGCTACAACATTTGCTTTTCCTGGATGATAACTAATTGTAACATCGTAATCTTTAATCAATTCCAGCCATCGACGTTGTCGCATGTTTAGTTCCTTTTGCGTGAAGATATACTTCAGACTTTTATGATCCGTGTAGATTTCACATTTTTCACCGTACAGATAATGTCTCCAAAGCTTCAATGCAAATACAATTGCTGCTAATTCCAGATCATGCGTAGGATATTTCTGTTCATGGGGTTTAAGTTGTCTCGACGCATATGCAATGACGTTACCATGTTGCATCAATACACATCCTAAACCACGATATGAAGCGTCACTGTAGATAACAAAATTTCCTTGCTCGTATGGCAATACTAATACTGGTGCCGTCACCAACCGATTCTTCAACTCTTGAAAACTTTCTTCACACTTACTATTCCATTCGAACTTTTCACTTTGTCGAGTTAACTTGGTCAGCGGTGTAGCTATCTTCGCAAAATCTTTGACAAATCTTCGATAATATCCTGCCAAACCTAAGAAACTTCGAACCTCTGTCGGCGTCTTTGGTCTTTCCCAATTCAATACAGCTTCAATCTTTGTTGGATCAACTTGAATGCCTTCTCTGCTGATGATGTGCCCTAGAAATTGCACTTCTTTCAACCAAAATTCGCATTTGGAAAATTTTGCACAAAGCTGCTCCTTCCGTAATATCTCCAATGTCGTTCTTAAATGCGTTGCATGCTCTTCTTTCGTCTTTGAATAGATCAAAATGTCATCAATAAATATAATGATAAACTTATCCAAATACTTCTTGAATATTCGATTCATCAAATCCATAAACGCTGCAGGTGCATTCGTTAATCCAAAAGCCATCACAAGAAATTCATAGTGTCCGTACCTCGTTCTAAATGCTGTCTTTGGAATATCTTCGGCCTTGATCTTTAACTGATGATAGCCTGATCGTAAGTCGATTTTCGAAAACCATGCTGCTCCTTTTAATTGATCAAATAAATCATCGATGCGAGGTAAAGGATATTTATTCTTGATAGTTAACTTGTTCAGCTCACGATAATCAATACACAGTCGCATACTACCGTCCTTCTTTTTCACGAACAATACTGGCGCACCCCATGGGGATACACTTGGCCTTATAATTCCTTTGTCAAGAAGTTCTTGCAACTGCTTTGCTAATTCCCTCATTTCAACAGGTGCCATTCGATATGGAGTTTTCGAAATTGGTTCAGTCCCTGGCGTCAAGTCAATAGTAAACTCGATTTCTCGATCTGGTGGAAGTCCTGGTAATTCGTCCGGAAAAACATCAAGAAATTCACACACTACAGGAATATCTTCAATCTTCAAATCTCCCTTATCAACATCCCGTACATAGGCTAAATAAGCTTGACATCCTTGACGTAGCAATCTTCTCGTCTGCATTATTGATAGGAATTTCTGCTGTTGCTTCTCACCTTTAAATATTACCGTTTCATTTTCTTCAGTTTGCAATTTCACTCTCTTATTCGCACAGTCAATTTGAGCATTATTACTAGACAACCAATCCATTCCTAAAATAATATCAAACTCCCCTAACCTAAAAGGTATCAAATCAACTGAAAAATGACATCTCCCTATCTCAATATCACAGCTCGGACATACTCGATCTACTGCAACCTGATCATTATTTGCTAATTTTATGACTAACACTTCATCCAACCACTGAATCTCACAATCTATCTTAGAGATAAAAGCTTCAGAAATAAAAGATCTAGTAGCTCCTGAATCAATCAATACTAAAGCATTTACGGAATTTACAGGAAGTGTACCTGCAACCACATTCGGACTCTGTACCGCTTCCTTCATTGACATGTTGAAAGTCCTTGCTCTGGGCTGATTTTGCTGCGGTAGTGGAGGTGGAGGTAATGCTAAAATTCTTGGAATACTGGCAGCCATTGCAATTCCTCTGCAGTCTTTGGCGATATGTCCTTTTCTCCCACATTGGAAACAAGTAACTTCTGCCTTTCCCATTGGACATTCTCCAGAATAGTGTCCCCTTTGCTTGCACTTGAAACACGTAACATTTAGCTTGTTGCAAACTCCTGTATGCTTTCTACCACACGTTCTGCAATCAGGTATAGGCGGTCGGATAAGTCTCTGCTGAATTGGGGCTGGAAGTCGATTTCCCATCCTCTGATTGTTCTGCTCTGGCCTTTTGAAATTTACTTTTCCCCGAGCTTGAAATCCCGGCCTTTTGTTGAAACGATTCTGAAAATTCCCTGGTCCTTTCTCTTTCTGAGCTGCTTCGCTTTCTCCTTCAATAATCATAGCTTTCTGAACAATAGCCGTATAAGTTGTCAATTCAAACACAGCTACCCTGCTACGAATCCATGGTTTTAGTCCTTGCTGAAATCTCTTGGCCCGCTTCTCATCCGTATCCACCTGCTCTGGAACAAACCTTGCCAATTCAGTAAACTTGGTTTCATAATCCGCAACAGATAAGTTGTCTTGTTTCAGCTCCAGGAACTTGATCTCCATCTGGTTCTTCATAAAACGAGGAAAATATTTCTCCAAGAAAAGATCAGTGAATCTGTTCCAGGTCACCACACCTTCTTCCAAAGCTTTCTTTGATTCCCACCAGTAATTAGCTTCGCCTTTTAGAAAATAGCTAGCGAAATCTGTCTTCTGCTCTTCCTCAACCTTTACCAACGAAAAAGCCTTTTCCATCTCTTTCAGCCAAGCTCTCGCTTTTGTAGGATCTGTGGAACCCATAAATTCCGGTGGCTTCACCGACTGAAATTGCTTGAAAGTTGTCGTAGGTGCTGCTGGTGGTATTTGATGTCCTGGATGAGCGGCTTGCTGTAACATCTGTTGCTGGAACTGCTGTTGTTGCTGCTGCATTTGTTGTTGCATCATCAACATCTGCTGTTGCATGAGATTAAACATCTGATCCATCTGTTTATTATTGTTTTGGCCATCGGTGTTTCCATTCGATGAGTCGGGCTGCGCTTTTCTCTTAGGTGCCATTTTTCTGGTAAATAAATAATGGATCTTATTTAATAACAGTATATTAAACATATATTAAAACAGTCGATTCGAGAAAATAAAATAACTTATTAAATAACTGAATAAATAAAACAGTATGATATGTTTAAATTTTTTTTTTTTTTTTTTTTTTTTTTTTTTTGCAACATGATCGTGAATAAAACTACATTTGTAAATATGCAATGGTACTGAAATAAATGTAAATGCTTAAATGACTGGAAATAAAATAAAGAAAACATGCAAAAGATTATCTCATATATATATATATAGGTAGAACACCAGCTACAGGTGTCAGTGCTTGATACAAAAACCTATGATATAACAGTCGTACTGCTACTACTATCAGTCAGAGTCAGTAGCTACACTCATACAAACTAGTCATACAATACTATGCTGCCTCTATCTACAAAATATACATAATACAACACTCATTGATCTACTGGTCTCAAAATCCTGGTGGTACGTGGCTCAACTCCTCCTGCACTGCCTCTAGCACTGCCTCGGTAAGTCCCAATGCTCTGCGATATGCTGTCTCCGCACTAAGATCCTGCTATCTCAAATCAGTAAGCTGCTGCGAACTAACCCGGTGAATATGATGTAGTCTCTCTCTCAGTATATAATCCGGTCGTAATGCTCTGACAGGACCATCCGTCTGTGTCTCATATAACCCAAGGATCTCCCTACACTGGTTCTGCCATCTAATCCTCTCATCCCTCTCTGCCTGAAAGCGCTGGTAAGTCACGGTATGATGCTCCTGAAGATCAGTGCTGGAACCTCGAGAAGGTAATGGTCCATCTACCACGATCTCATCCATAAACTCTGGCTGAGGAAACTGATAAACTCCTGGAACAGGGGCATAAATGGCTAATGGGGCAGGAAATAAGACAGGCTGCTCCATAGGCGCATACACAGGCGGCTCTGCCTCTGGCTCCATATGTGGCAGCTCTGGAATCTCGACTGGTGGCATATGAATCTGAGGCTCTACATCCTCCCACTGCGGAAGATCAACCATATCAGGAATATCAAACATCGGAAATTCTAATGGTGGAATATCTGGTATTTCTGGCTCAACGTATGGAAAATAATCTGCAAAACCTGGTACCTCCGGGAAAAGTGGTATCTCTGGTGCTGGCTCAGGTGGCAATGGAGGTAAAACCTGTTCTGACACTGGGGCTACTACCGGTGCATCCACTGGATCTGTCTCGGTCCTCTCCGTAGACGATGATAAAGAAGCCATCTAATATACATGAAAATAATAACACAAAAACAATCAAATCACAATCCTATAACTTATAACTTCTAATCACATAGACAAACAGTCCTAACACTCTCACTCTCATCCTATCTTATTTTCCTATCTTATCTTAACCCTAACATTCTTGTTTTCCAAGGTCAATCCTAAGCTCTGATGCCACTATAACACCCTCCAAATCTGGGGTATAGATTTGGGGCATTATTAATAACAATTACCAACTATACCTGCACAAGCGGAATATAAATATAATAATTACCCCGAACTATCACTACTCAGGATCTTTTAAGGTTTGAGTTTGGAAACAAGAATCATGCACTACACTTTATTACAGACCTAACTAAATAAAACCTGTCTTAAGAACTCTCTTTATTACAAAACTTTATTCTATATACAGTTTCACTACGCAATCTTTTATTCAAACTACACAAGACTTTTATTCAACCCAACATTACTACTTATCCTGCTACACCTGATCTGGCAATTCAAAGCTCTCTTCGGGAATAGGAAGGAACACTCTTGGTATAAGAGGGTCCCGCTGCTTGACTCGCTTCTTGACTATGCGGGTCCTGATGGGTTTCATTCTCTACCTTAACTGTAAAACAATAGGAGTAACAATAAAAAGGGATGAGCCAAAATTGCTCAACAAGCCTGCAACAATACATATATATATATATTATAAAGAGAGAGAAATAAATGAACCAAGAAGCTGCTGGTTTGAACAACCATCTGTATCTGTATATGATAATAATTTGCCAATACTGGCGAGTACCAAATGAACAAGACTGGAAACAAGAACCAACATATGCACTATAACCCGCTGATCAGTCAGAATATAGTGCGGATCTATACCCAACTGCATAGACCCAACCAACATTAGGAGTACTCAGGCAACTATGGCCTATTAATTAATGGTCTGGGTAAAACCCAGCCCGTAAAGTAACCATCCAGTCCAAGGCTTAGCATCCGGAATAATCGGAATGCTATTGATATATCCTAACACCAGGATATACCAGACTATATGTAACAAGGGTAAAGGAATTGAAATATGAACAAGGAATTCAATAAATTGGGTAAATCAAGAATTGAAATGAAATGGAATAAGTGATAATAAATGGGTAACAGTGTATATGAACAATGATTATCAAAGAGAATCGATACGATATAAAGGAAATATAAATCACTATTCTGAATTTCGAATAGGGGAAAAACTTGCCTTGCGCGTACTTAACCTGGTTTAACTTACTGCCTTCTGACCCTAGCTTGCTCTGCCTTGCTAACACTGAACAAATCATGGAAAGATAGGTGTTTAGATAATTTACTATATACGTGTATCTTGAATTGATATCACGCAACCTTATCAGTCTACCCATGCGTTTCTATCTGACTCGCATATATATATATATATATTTACACAACACATTTATGCACATAATCACATATAACACGTAACACATAAGGCACATAATTAATTTCTATATTTATAATTATTTTTAGAATCAATTCTGGGCTTATATCTGCATTACTAGTCGTATCTGATTTTATTATAATTTTTCGGGATTTATTCGGCTCAATTATATCCCTACTAGGACCTACGAACTATCAATTATCACCAAACCACTCTTTTTCAGAAGAAATTATAACTTACAACCATTTTTATTGGATTCGTCTCATTTTTCTCAGTCTAGAGGTCTTCGTTTCACTTAAATCGGACTAACGGTTGAATTGTTATGAATTAAGTACGGATGATTTAATTTATTATTCAATATAAATAATTATTACAACCTTTTAAATCCCAAAATAATTTTTAAATAATTATTTAAGGAAAATCAAAGTCACAAATAATTTTTTTATAATTTTTGGAGTTAAAACGAAGAAGTTATGATTTATTGAAAATTATGTGATTAATTATCGAAATAATTAATCACTTTTCAAATATTTAATAAATAAATAACTAATAAATAATTAATAATTGCTTATTTAATAATTTAAAATAATAAATCCCTAATTATTAGGATTAATCACAATTTATTATAATATTTATAATTTATCGATGTTTATTCGATTAGATCGATTATTTACAAATAGTCAATCAACTTAATTAACTGATACGCTATTTATCGAATAGCTACGAATTATTCGAATTATAGATCACTTAACGATTAATCACTCGTATATTCACGAGCCACTCGCAACTCCCGCATAATTATCGATCTATTAGATTATTATTGAAACTCGTACGATTCGCTAAACAGATAATTACCGATAACTATTTATACGATACGAATAATTATTACAATATTATTCGATTAACTAATGCTCGAATAATAATTCTAATTGTCGAATCATTATTCGCACTATTAACTAATTATTAGATTATTAATTACCTCACTTAATTATTTCTAATCTTTATTTACTAATTAATTACCTAATTATTAATTAATTACCCAATTATTAATTAATTAGATAATTAATAAATAATTAGACAAATAATTAAATATTTAATTAAATAAATAAGTTCGAATTTATAATTAAATAAAATAATTCAGAAATTATAAGTACTATTTTTCAGAATATAAAACTAATTTTTAATTAATTATTAGAATTTTTAAAACTGATTTTCTGATTTTAGAAAATATAATAAATAATTAATATATCAGAAACATAACACAGGTTTCCAGATTAGGGTTTTTAGGATCAAACCCGGGTCGATTTCCGGGTTGGAACCGGGTCGAACCCGGGTCGCTCAAGAACACCGCCCCGACTGCCCAGAAACCGGCGTCGGCGGCGTTTCCCGGCGAGACGAAAACATGGCCAAACATCGTGATTCGAGTTCGTTTCTTCCCTGTTTCTGATGCACAGCAATACCAGTGATGCCTCCTTCGTTCCCAGGCCTCCCTTCGTCCTCCTTCCCCGTCGAGCATCACCGGAGACGAAGAACACCGCTATGGCGGCGATTCTCCGACGAGCACGCAAACTACAACCAAACACTACGAAACCGATGCCGTTCGACTCGGTTTTTAACGATCTAATCGTTTCCAGCAACCACAACATCAAACAATCAGTCAAACTCAAAACCCGAATTCATGAATTAACCCGAAAATTATGAATTAAAAATCGACTAACCAATCAACAAAAACGATTACATAATCGGATAGAGAATTGAAAGAGCTTCACAACGGATACTTACACGACTGATTTGGTTAACAGAATCACGATCAAACTTGGCTTTGATTCCTCCTGCTGTTCTTCACCAAACCCTAACCCTAATCCCCTTTTTTTTTCTGATTTTTAATAATAATTAACTAATTAATTAATAATAAAACAGCTATTTATAGTACTGAAAATAATACCCCTAAATAAAATTAAGGGGCTAATTACACTCCTAATAAAAATATTTGGCCCCAATTTTTATAATTTTTGGGTATTAATAATTAATTTTTAAATATCCAATAAATACAAAATAAATGCTAAAAATTCCCAAAAATTGTGAATATTACAAAAATGCAAAGAAAAATGATATATGATAATTCCATGATCATATAAAAATAAAAATGTGATTTTTGTGGGGTTTTTGGTACCTGAAGGGGTCCGGAAAAAGTCGTTTTTCGCGAAAAAGGTCAATTTGTAAAACGTCTAGGGGTTCAGAATAGCAATACGGTACAGGGCATTTTTAATAAAACAGAGCCAATGATTTTGTTTGAAATATGGGCTTTTAAAATACTGTTTGAGCTGTACGGGTTTTGATATAAAATATATAACTCGCGATAAAACACTCAATAAATATCCAAAACATGTTCAGATCAAAACAGACAACACGTAGCACATAACAATTAGGGTTTAATGCCTCAACACAGTTAATCACATAATAATACACATAATTTATTATTATTATAATATAATACAAGCGTAATTCCTCGGTCGTTACATCCACAGACTTTTCAGTAGTGTTTAATTCAAGCTTAGTTGCAGTGGCCATGGGAGTTTTTACAGATGTGCAATCCATTAGATCAAACTTCTTTAAAAGATCATAAATGTATTTAGTTTAGCTAATAAATATTCCATCACTAACATGCTTAACTTGCAAACCAAGAAAGTAAGTTAGTTCTCCCATCATACTCATTTCATACTTACTTTGCATCAATTTGGCAAACTTTTTGCAAAGTTTTTCATCTGTAGAGCCAAAAATAATGTCATCTACATAAATTTGAACAAGTATACTAGAGTCATTAACATTTCTAAAGAAAAGAGTTTTGTCTACACTACCTCTAGTGAAGTGATTCTCTAAAAGAAACTTTGACAAAGTGTCATACCAGGCTCTAGGTGCTTGCTTCAGTCCATAAAGTGCTTTCAAAAGATAGTAAACATATTCTGGAAAGTTTGGATCTTCAAAACCAGGAGGCTGACTGACATGGACTTCCTCCTCCAAATTTCCATTCAGAAAGGCACTTTTGACATCCATTTGATAGACTTTGAAATTAGCATGGGCTGCATAGGCTAAGAAGATTCTGATGGCTTCAAGTTTTGCAACAGGAACAAATGTTTCATCATAATCTATTCCTTCTTGTTGACAATAGCCCTTAGCAACCAATCTAGCTTTGTTCCTGACTACTATGCCATTTTCATCCATCTTGTTTCTGAATACCCATTTGGTGTCTATTGGATTCTTTCCTTTAGGCTTGGGCACCAGCTTCCATACCTTATTCCTCCCAAATTGGTTTAGCACCTCCTGCATAGCTAAAATCCAATCAGGATCCAACAAAGCTTCTTCTACCTTCTTTGGTTCTTCCTTAGAAATAAAGCTGTTGTATAGATATTCTTCTTGAGTTGCTCTCCTTGTTTAAACTCTAGAAGATACATCACCAATGATGAGCTCAAAGGGGTGATCCTTTTTCCATTTCCTTTGTTGAGGTAGATTAGCTCTAGATGAAGAGGCCTCATTATTGTCTTGATGTGTGATTGAGTTTTGATTGTTAGAAACTCCCCCTGAGTTAATGGATCTTTGATTTGAGAAAGGGAAACTTTCTGTAAGTGATCTATTCTGACTTCCAGCGTCTTTTGATGACCTGACAGATGGTGAATTTTGAGTACCGACGGATGAAGCTGGTTGTCTCCCGATGGATAAAGAAGATTGTCTCCCGACGGATGAAGCATTATGCAACTCGATAAATGTTGAATTTTATGCTTCATTGGTAGTGGATTTTTCTGCATTATCCTTTGATACTGTTTCTTGATCACTTTCATCATCACTGTCATCACTAACCATCTCCACATTGTCAAATTTGAGGCTCTCATGGTAATCTCCATCTTGCAGTCCTTCAATCTTTTTATCATCAAACACAACTGTATTGATTCCATAACAATGTTGGTTCTTAGATTGTAGACTCTATATGCTTTACCAACAGCATATCCAACAAAAATTCCTTTATCTGCTTTAGCATCAAACTTCCCATTCTGATAAGTTTAATTTCTCAAGATATAACATTTGCAGCCAAAGACATGAAGAAAATTTAGAGTTGGCTTCTTGTTCTTGAACAATTGATAGGGAGTCATGCATTTTGCTTGATTAACCAGAGAAATATTCTGAGTATAGCATGCATTATTTACAGCTTCAGCCCAGAAATATGTTGGTAACTTAGACTATTCAAGCATTGTTCTTGCAGCTTCAATAAGTGATCTGTTCTTCCTTTCTACTACTCCATTTTGTTGTGGAGTTCTTGCTGCTGAAAACTCATGCAAAATCCCATTTTCTTCACAAAATGCTCTCATGACAGAATTCTTGAACTCAGTTCCATTGTCAATCATGATTCTTCTAACTTTGAAATCAGGATGATTATTGACTTGCCTTACGTGATTGACAATGATTTCACTAGCCTCATCTTTGGACTTTAGGAAGTATGTCCAAGAGAACTTTGAGAAATCATCTACAACTACTAGGCAAAATCTTTTCCTTGAGATGGATAACACATTGACTGGTCTAAACAAATCCATGTGTAGCAGTTGTAAAGGTTCTTCAATTGTTGAATCAAGCTTCTTTCTGAATGATGCCTTAATTTGCTTTCCCTTTTGGAAAGCATCACACAGTCCATCCTTATAAAACTCCACTTGAGGAATGCCTCTAACCAGTTCTTTCTTTACAAGTTCATTCATGGTCTTGAAGTTTAGATGAGATAGCTTCTTGTGCCATAGCCAACTTTCATCTTGACTTGCTTTACTGAGAAGACAAGTAACAGATTCTGCATTTGATGAGTTGAAGTCAGCTAAGTACACATTCCCTTTTCTCAGACCAGTGAGAACCACTTTGTTGCTTCTCTTGTTTATCACAACACAGGCTTCTGAGTTGAAGGTTACTGAATTGCCTTTATCACAAAGCTGGCTAATACTCAACAAATTGTGCTTGAGACCATCCACTAAGGCAACCTCCTCAATGATGACATTGTCTTTTGAAATCAAGCCATATCCCACAGTATAACCCTTGCTGTCATCTCCAAAAATAATACTTGGGCCAACTCTCTCCTTGAACTCTGTGAGCAGGGTAGAATTACCAGTCATGTGTCTTGAACAGCCACTATCCAAGTACCATAGATTCTTTATGTTTCCCTGCACACATCAAAATCAAATCAAGTTGATTTTGGTACCCAAGTTTCCTTGGTTCCTGCCTTGTTAGATTTCTTTTTCTGTTTCTTAGGTTTGATCTCATTTGACTTGGGGATATCAGATTCATCCTTAGTCATTTGAGTTGGACCTTTAAAACCATTCATTACAACAGAATTATCATGCATATTTTGATTAACAGGAAATGGCATGCTACTAGTAAACATGTTATTCCAGTAAGGCATGCTAAATGACATTTGTGGCATACTAAATGCAACATAATAAGGATTAGGTGCAAATGGCATATTAGCAAACTGTGCATTCATATTCTGTGTAGACATAACATTCATAGGCATAGAAGGCATGGCATTTATGTTGGAAAATGAGGTGGCACGGATATGGAAGTAGGCATGGCAGTTTTGCAATTAGCAGACAAATAATTTACACTACCACACTTGACAGATTTTTCTAGGAGCATATTTATCAGGTGTGTAGTTGTTATGCTTGTTAATTCCTACTTTACCATTTCTATTATTTTTCTTTTTAGCCTATGTTTTAACCTCAATCTTTTCCAGTCTGTCACTCAATTGCTTGACAGTCATATGACCAACATTGGCCTTTTTCTCCTTCTTCACTTGACTGGATTCTCCTGGAACAAAATTCTTGGAAACTAATCCATATTTCTTATTTAACTTGACAAGTTTGGCTTTACTCACAGATTTGCTCACAGTCGACGGATGAGGATTTATATCACTCGACGGATAACCCTTTTTGTTATCCGACGGATGACCCTCATTATCCGTCGAGTCTACATCTGTTAGCAATCCTTCAACCAAATTGGATTCCAGCTTCTCCTTATTCTTCTTCCAGACTGCATCACAAAAGGACTCAATACCTTGAACTTTGGTGATTGGAGCATGAACATCTCTAGATGTTTTCCATGCCTTAATCACCTCATGTTCTCGTTCAAGCTGCTTCTTCAAGATCTCTTCTTTCTTCAAGGACTCGGTTAATTCATCCTTAGCAATTTTACACTCAATTCTCAATTTTTCAAATTCAATGAACTGAGACTCTAGCACATTATTCCTCTAACTTAAAAACAAATTGTTTTCTTTGATTTTAGCATTGTCCTTAGTAAGAGACTTAAGTGTAACACGCAAATGATATAATTCTGTAGACATGTCATTTATTGCATCTTTACACTCAGCTTTAGATAAATGTGCAAGGTTAGTGTTGATTACCTGATTACTTGAAGAACTTGTCTCTGTTTCACCAAACTTGGCCATTAGGGCTAGATTGACATAGCTGACATCCTCAACCTCATCCAGACCATCTGCTGCCCAGTCATTTTCTTGTGTAATGAAAGCCCTTTCCTTTTGTTTGAGGAGATCAAAGTATTTCTATTTATAATCCACAGGCTCAAACTTCTTTTTGTTGGAATCTGACTTTCTACACTCACTGGCAAAGTGCCCTGCTAAGCCATATTTAATACATTTGAATTTTGATTTATCCACCATGTTTATGTTTGGCTTAGCTGTTCCAAAGTTCTTCTTGAACTTGAGCTTGGAAAATCTTTTGGAAAGAAATGCAAGATGTTCATCAATATCCTCCATATCATCTTGGCTCAAAGAATCTTCATTTTCTGCTACCAGCCCCTTGCCCTTGTTTTCACAGACCTTTGAAGTTGATTCAACAGCTTCCATCGTCATCTCCTTCTCTAACTCAGCAACTAGTGCAATGGATCCTCCTTTCTTCTTTCCTCTCTCCATCCTCTCATCTTGCTCTATTTCAAGCTCATAAGTTTTCAGGATGCCATACAGTCTCTCCAAAGTAAACTCCTTGTAATCTTGAGAGTTTCTCAATGAGACTGTCATAGGTTTCTATTCCTTTGGAAGAGATCTAAGGAACTTAATATTGGAATCTTTTTTCTGATAGAACCTTCCATGAAACTTTAGAGTATTTAGTAGTTTTTGAAATCTACTAAAAATGTCAGTGAGAGACTCACTATCTTCACTATGAAAGTGCTCATATTGCTGAATTAGCAGCTGCATCTTATTTTCCCTGACTTGTTCAGTGCCATCACAGATAATATGTATTGTATCCCAAACTTCCTTAGCAGTTTTGCAATTGATGATGTTGTCAAACATGTCACCATCAACTCCATTGAACAGAATATTCATGGCCTTTTTATCTTTCCTGACTTGTTCAATATCAGGATCAGACCATTCATGCCTTGGCTTGGGAACTGATGGCTCATTTTCACTTGCAGCTCTCATTGGTACATGAGGGCCTCTCTCTATGCAATCTACATAGGCTTCATCTTGAGAAAGTAAATGAAGATGCATCTTTACCTTCCAGTGATGGTAATTATCTTTGTCCAGAAAAGGAATCTTGACTCCAACATCCTTCTTGTTCATCTTACTGTTTGTTGTGATCTTTAAACTCTTTGTTTATCAAGAGCTTACTCTGATACCAATTGTTAGTCCCTAACAATGCAATAAGAATTACTGAAGGGGGGTTGAATGGAATTCTTGAACCTTTTTCAAAAACAAATAAAATATTCTATCTTAATAATATATAAGTGTTTGATTTGTAAGGTACAGAATAAGAAGTTAGTAAAATAAAAATACAAGTGATTAAAAACACAAGTCTTTAAAAACTTTCTGGTGGATTTGAATGTATCCACCAGAGATATATATTATATCAGGAGAACTCTGTGTAGCAAGATTAGCTCACAGCTGCTTACAACTATGAACAACTAAGTTTACAGAGAAATGCCAAGGATGCAGCTTACAAATATTTCTCTGAGACAGTCTTGTTGTTTTTCTTCTTCTTGTTGTTCTATTTGCTACTTCTTGGTTTATATATATCACCAAGATTACAAAGTAATAAGACAAGATAATAAAACAAAACCTATCAAGTCTAATACTATGTTGCTTTATTACTCTATTCCAGCATCTTCGAATATCTTCATAATAGCATGGAAATGACAAAGCTTCTTTGTTCTCTAAAACCCAGTTGAATAGGCTTCCACATTCCTTTTGCATACACTCGACGCATGTGACTGTGTTGTCACTGTCAACAGATGTTTGAATTGATTATCCGTCGGGTACATGATCATTCGTCGAGTTGCCTTGTTGATCATCCGTCGAGTGGCATTGTTGTTTATCCGTCGGGTAGCTATCTGGCACTTGACTTCATTTCATTTATGCAGAATTACAAGACATCATCTATGTACAATTAATCAACCTATTCTGCATATCTAATTAAAGTCAACATGACTTGAGTGCTACTATAGAATCTAAACAAGGTGTATGCAAAAATGTGCTACAGACTCATTATTACACAAGCTACTCACTCGATGGATAATTAATCATCATCCGTCGGGACTATATTGAGTCATCCGTCGGGATTATATTCCTTATCCGTCGAGTGCTACATTTTTCACTAAGTAAAATCTACTAAGGTGTATTGTTAATAAAATTTATCAAGTTCACAACATATCTACAATAGAGTTGAAGTACTTACAAGGGATCCATTCTTATTGACTGACAAACCTATTGAAGAAGTTACACAAAAACACCTTGATAAGGTTATATCTGTTCAAGTGGTACTGGATGCTCATGATAAAAGTAATCTTAAAGAAAAACTGATTCTGTTTCTTGAAGATGGAAAAACATACAAAATGTTAGAATCAGATGTGCTGAACAAATCTCTGAAAGAACTTTAATTCTTTCATTATCTTTTGGAGATAAAGTCTGAGATTACTAGGAGATGGTCAAATTTCATAATAAAGACCATAAGGAATAAAGCAACAATTTCTGGATCAAGAGTTACAGAATTCATTCCAAATATAGTTGAAGATGATGGAAGTGAAATTCCAATGAAGAAGGATTCTGCTAAACTTGAAGTTATTCTGAAAGAGAAATGTATGTGTTATAATGAAGATTCAACTCATCCAAGAGTAATCAGACTTGGTGATGGATTAGAAAGAAATCACATCTCAGCACTTAGGACTGCAATCTACCAGATTTGAAGTCAAGATGAAGAAATGAAGCAAGTCAAAGCTACATTAGCTCAAGTCCTGAGGAATGCAGAAGAGAAGCTGATATCAAACTTTGTCAAGAATCACTTTGGATTCAGATTGACTCAGTAAGATTGGTAAAAGCTACAAGGACTATAAGTTGTAGTTAGTTGTCTAAATAAATTCTCATTGCATTTGTACTTAAATGTTTTTGACATCATCAAATCTATTAACTTGTATATTTTTCATAATTTACAAGTTGGGGGAGATTGTTAGATATATTTGAGATGTCATGTCTAATCTGTTGTGTTTAGTTTCAGAACTTAGTATCAGGACTTACTGGAAATCAGAACTTACTGAAGTCAGAACTTATATCAGAACTTAAGGCCGTCAGGATTTATATCAGGACTTAAGTGCGGATACTTCAGATAAGGAATGCAGCTTATTTACAGGAGGATCGTGACTAAAATAATAGAAGATATGCTTGAAGAGTTGGACAACTAGAAGACTTATAGAAGATAATATCTGATTGATATATCTTAGGAGACATAATTATATTCCATAACAATTAAAAGATATCTTGTAACTGTGTACTATATAAACACAGCTTAGGGTTTACACTATATGTGTTATCATTCACGAGAAAGATTATACATTGTAACCTAGCATCTCTTAGTGATATTGTTCATCACTGAGAGAGAACAACTGTTCTATTGTAACAGAGTTTATTATATTGAATATACTTAATTACTTTTATATACTTGTGTTCGAAATTGATTTGATTGTATAAACGCTATATTGAACCCCCTTCTATAGTGTTGTGTGACCAAACGTGCTACAAGTCTTATTGTTACATAAGCTACTCTTTCAACGGTTGTTGAAAATGATCATCCGTTAAAAGCTACAAATTCACTTAACTAAAATCTACTAAGTGTTTTTTTCAAGTTATCATCAAGTACACAACATATTCCTAACAATCTCCCCCAATTTATGTCTACTAGAATTGTAGCCATAAATTAAGAGAAACTTGATGATAACAAAACACTCTATGAATACAGAATGAGATATAGTAGATTAAATTTTACAAGTGCTACAGTTTATTGAAAATTCTCATAAAGAAAGATTTGTAGAGTGTCTTACAGATCATTTTTAAGGTGCTCCTCTAGACTAAGCAAATTGAGATCATTTCCTTGATTGCCTTGGCTTCTTTCCCAGCTTCACATCATTCTCTTCAATCTGGTTTTGGAGTTATCTGTAAAATTCCGATTCTTCATTATTTGTTAGATCCAGCTTTTCTTACATTTCTTTTAGAGTTTCATTTCTTGTAATCTTTAGCTGATCTTCCAGTCTGAAGAATTTTCTAATATTCTTTTCATCCTTGAACTCCATGATCCAGTATGGCCTCAAATGCACCCTATCTTCAGCTAAAGGAATAGATAATACTCTTGGGAGTGCATTTGGTCCTCTCTAGCTATTTTTTATCTCATCAATCTTGTTTAGTACCATTTTCTTGGCTACTATGTTAAATCCAAAGTTTTTCTTGATTGAGGGGAAGACAGTCACTAGAGTTGAGTAGCCTTCATGGAGAATTCTGTGAAGTGGCCATGTAATTTCTTTACCACCCCTGTACCTGAAAACTAATCTCTCTGGAAGGTGCTTGTAGGCATCAATAGATCTGACTTCTTCAAGCTCATTCAGATAGAGATTTATGTCTGAGAATTCTTTGATATCACATATGAAGAGTTGATCTCCTTTATTGACAGTAGGTTTGGTTTTGGCCACTTGCTTGGATTTAAGTTTGGTAGGCTTGAGTGTTTTGACCACTCTTTCTTTTGTCTTCCTTTGTTTAGCAAAGATGGGGAGGAGATCACTACAGTTTGTTGAAACAACAGGATCACCATGAAAGGTGATGTTGGGATCAACCTTGAATTCAGCCTCCTTCACAGTATGTATGGTTGATTGGCTTTAGGTTTTGGGTTGGCTGGCGTGTAGTCTTCCTTATCTTCATCAAAATTTATCTTTCTCTTTGCATGCATCTTGTATCTGAACTTCCTTTTTATCTGCTTTGGTTCTTCTTTCTTTCCTTCACCCAGATTCTCAGTTGGCAAAACAGTTTATGTGATTGCAGGCTTCTTAGCTTGGTTCTTGGCTTCTGAAGCAGCTTGCTTTTTTTGTTGTTTGAGCCTCACCTTTTCCTTTTTCTTATCTTTTGTAAATTGGGGATTTCCAGCCACTACACAGATCAGTTTACCATTTCTGTAGATTTTAGAAATCCTTTTCTTTAGCACTGAGTCTCTAGGGTCTTTGAAGAAAGCTATGGACCTTCCAAGCAGCTTCTTTTCATCTGGCCTAGGGGTTTCATATGATAGGTCCAGTGGATTTTTGGCTGAATTCTTTGGATAATTCCTTTTTGGCTTGAAAATAACACTGGCCTTTGGAGATTTGATTGTTGAGGGTTGACCCCTTTCTAAGTTCCCTAGGTTCATTTCATTGATTGAAATTTGTCTCAACTGAGAGAAGTGAGAAAAGACCTTGTCTTTCTTCTCAATTGGACCAAATTTCTTCTAAATTTCTTCATCAATTTTCTTCCATTTGTCATCCAGTTCTTTCTCAACTGCTGCAACATCAAGCTGTTTAGATTTCTCATTTGATTTCAACTTAGTAGCTGATATCTTGATCAGATCAATGCTGTCCAAGACTGGTGGCTTTGGAAAAGTAATTGCTGGAACAATTACTTTGCTTACTTGAATTTTGAGCACATGCTCCCCCTCACTTGTTGACTCCCCTTGACTAGCTGGAATAATATCTTGCTCCCCCTTTTTGTTAGCTGCAAGTTGAGTGGAGGTTGAGGTCTGTGCAGCCACCAATTTTTGAAGTAGCTGAGTTTGTCGGGTTTGATATAGATGGATTGCAGTTATTGAAGCTTCTAGATTTTTGAGTCTTTTGTCCAAGGAGTCCACTTTGGTGTCTAGATGATAGTTTTTCCTCCGTTTCCTGTTGATGTCCAGCAGAATTTTATCAGGAAACTTAGCCTCCAATCTTTCAGCAACATCCTTTTTGATCTGACCAATTTCAGTTTTCAGTGTAATGACCTCTTGATTGTGTTGAAGAGATTGGATTTGGTGGAGTTGAAGAGAGTCTAGATGTGCTTGAAGAAGTCTCTTAGTTTCGGCATTTATAGTGGCTTGAAGAGCTGTCTGAGTTTGTTGAATTATGTGAAAGAGAGTAGATTTGAAATGATGCACATCACATTCTTTGGAAAACACCCAAAAAGGAATGTTTGATCTTGAGCTAGGGCCTGCTTCTCCCCCTACCATGAACTCTTATTCATCATCACCTTCATCCCCAAAAATATCCTCAGAACCACCAATTCCATAATCAACATCATCACTAACTATGGATGGCATGGTTGTGATGGCATCCTTAGCTCTTTGCATGGAGGCAGTTGTATGCACCAAATTTAGCATTCTTTCAGCAGCCACATTGTCCTGTTCAGCCAAAACTTGATAAGCTGGAATAGGGTGAGTAAATGCCTCAGCTTCATAAGAAACAGAATCTAAGATAACTTGATATTCTTGCTGAATTAATTGTTTCTTTACAGTCTCATTGACATCCATTAACTCACTTATAATTGGCTCTTCCCATACTTTTATACCTACTTTTCTCTCATTATCTCTCTTTTATTGCATCAAGGGCTCCCCTTGACTTCCCACCCTCACACCCTCACCTTCACCTACTAAGGTGGAACTCCCCTTACTCACTTTTGCCAAGCTGGAAGAAATAGCTTGCATGTGTTCACTCTTTTACTCTCCTTTTTCCTGAGAGCAACTCAGCCTCTCACTCAATTCACTCCCTTCCCTCAGTCCTAAGAGTGATTTTACAACTACTAAATCATCTACACTTGTAACATTTGTTGAAGTTTGAAGTGGTACGGTGATATTCAATGGACGAGGAACATCCGTCGAAATAGTAGTTGAAAGTTTCAACGGATGACTGCTGGTAGGCACATCCGTCGAGATACAATCACTAGTCGACGGATGAACAATATCCGTCTAGATAGAAGAAATGATAGAGTTTGGAGTAGAGACTACTGTTGAATCTGTGGTGATTGATTTGAGATTTTGCACAGATATTTCAGTAGACTCAGAAAGAAATGGCAAGTGAGCCAACAAATCATTTAAAAGATGATGCTCACTTGCTTGGAATTTTGGCTCCTCCATGAGAGTTAAAGATGGAGAATCAGGAATTGATGTATGAATCATATCTACATCCAGTGAATGTGTGGGTGAGTTTGGTTTGTTTGGTGCTTCTATTGTTAAAGATTTTGGCTGTGACTCCACATTTATTGGAGCCACATCAAACTGACTTTGCGAAGGTGCATGTACCGAGTCTTTGACTGCATTAGGTACTGTGTGTGCACCCTGTGTATCCCCAATGTGTTTAGATTTCTTCTTTCTAGCATAGGTTTGGGGTGAGCTTGTGTCCCTTACCCTTTTGGCCCGTGCTCTTGGCTAAGAGTTTTGTTCAATAGTCACATCCTTTTGGGAGGATGCAACTAGGAATGAGCTATTGTCCTTATTAATCACTACAGGTTTTTGGCTAGGCTGGGATTCACTCACCTCTCAAACCTTATTCTTAGGGCTTCTTTGATGTTCACCCTGTCCCTCACCAGTCTTACTTCCCTTCACACTCCCCTCTTGGTTTTTAGTAGATTTTACAACTAGCTTTTGTTGAGAGAAAGTAGAGGGGGCTTCTTTGATTTAAATTTAGAAACTTTTGCTTTTGTGGTTTGGGTAGGCATCTATTTGGTCATTGTCACAGATGTCATTGCTACAGTTGTTTGTAAAGAAATAGGTTGAGAAGTAGTGGAGACATAAGTGTTTACTTCACTTACCTGAGGCTGTTCCATGATTGACATGTAAACTAGGGGGACCTCACTATGATGGTCTGCCCTGTTCAAATCAGCAATAACCCTTCTTTCTTGAACCCAACAATCAAGCTTGTTGGTTGGGTTCTCAATAGTATGATCTTCAGCAACAAAGTTAGCCAATAACATAAAGAATCTAGCATAATATATGTTTTTAGATCTTTTCTTAATGTCTCCTAGATTATAACCTAATTCAAACGGAACATACTCACTAAAGTTATGATACTTATCGCTAAGCAGCATATATAACATGTTTACAAGTGAGTAAGTCACTGCGTCAAAATTACTAATTTTCCCAGAAAATACTTTAATAAAAGAATCACAGAGAAAGCTCCACTCATTTCTGAGGCATTTTCTTCTGTTATTCCCAGTGGACTAACAATGAGATTTACAGAAGGGGGGTTGAATTTAAATCTCAAAACTTTTTCAAGTTTTGAGCAGTTTCTAAGGCTAAGTGTTTGAGTGATCAAATGTGTGTGAATTGCTTGAAGCTGATGCAGACAGATATATATTCAAACACAAATGTAATGAGCACAAAGAACTTAAAAACTTTTCTGGTGGATTTGTTGTTCCACCAGAGATGTGTTATTTCAGAAAATCTGTGATTCAAAGAATTAAATCACAGCTGCTTCCTAGTACAAACTAGATGATTTTCTCTTTTGATATTTCTAAACAGCTCAGGAAAATTCATATCTAATTACTAGCTGCTACTTGGTTTATATATCACCAAGTTTACAAGTGAAGACAAACTGTAAAATACAATTGAAAAGATTCTTCACATGTTTCTTCTTCATTTCTCTATCCAATGCAATCTAGGATAATCTGTAAATCTTTGAATACTTCCTTGTTTGCATCAGAATGGAAATGCTGCATTTTCTTGATTCCTCCTAGAGGCTTCCACATTCCAGTATGTCTCTGTCAACCCATGTGCCTCTGTCAGCTTGTGAATTGTCACTATCAACTGCTAATGAACTAAGCATCCGTTGAAGCTTTCATCCGTTGATGCCTTATCCGTTGAGGCTTTATCCGTTGAAGCTTTATCCGTTGATGCATTATCAGTTGAAGTCTTTATCCGTTGAAGCACTTATCCGTTAATGGATATTATCCGTTGAAGCATTAGAGACATCCGTTGAAGCTTTGTTTCTTATCCGTTGAAGGTCTTCAATATCCGTTGACACTTCTTCACTTATACAAAATTACAAGGCATGAAATATTTACAATTAGCCCTCCTATTTATACATCCATTAGTAGTCAACATGACTGATTATTTCCTAACAACATCTAGGAATTACAGCTTAAAACCAGAGAGTGAAATGTGCTACAATACTAAACTTATTGCTAAGTACAGCTACTCCTTCAACGGATAGCCAAGATGGTCTTATCCGTTGAGGCTACAAACACTAGATTTCTACTTAAGTCTTTTGCTTAACTTATCATCAAACTAATACACATACTCCTAACATCTTCTGACATCACCTAGCTTGGTGAAATCAAAAGCATAGCCCATAGAATTGAGCATGGAACTTACATCTGTGTCTGTGTGTGGGCTAAGTATATTATTCTCAGGTAATTGAAAACAAGCACGAATTATATCACTGTTTATGCAATAGTTTGTACCTTTGAGAGAAAAGGCAATGGTTTTGTCACTTGAGTTGTAAATAGTAGAGGTCTATATCTCTTCAACCACTTCACAATAGATAACAAGAGACTCTAGCATATCATACTTCAGTTTGTAACTTCGAATGAAGTGCATCACTTTATGATAATCATTAGAAGCATCAATCTCCTTGTTTACTAGTGCAACAAAGTTGTTCTTTTCGTACACAAACCCAGTTTGGGACATGATCTTGACTACTGGTGCCATTTCTGAGAATGAGAGTAGTTTGCAGAGAAAAAGATTTTGCTTTGGAGAAGAAATAGTTAGGGAAATTGCTTGAGAAAGATAAAAGTAGAGAATAGAAATGAAATTAGCTTTTATACTTACTCAGAAATAAAACTGTCAAAAATTATAAAGTGAAATAAAGTAACCAATCAAATTAGCCCAAAATAGCCGTTTAAAAATAAAGAAAACTGTCAAAATTCTAAGATTATCCGTTGAGATATACATACAGGCTGTAAGTAAATTCGACGGATGATGCTCAAAATTAACGGCTAAGATTGAGTACAATTCGACGGATGATGATAAAATTACCCAGAGTAATAATTGATATTTTGACGGATAATATAATTCAACGGATATTCATTTCCAACGGATAATGAACATCCGTCGAGATACAAATTCTGACTTAGTCAAAATTTTATCCAAGAAAGAAAAATCAACTTTTACTCTGGCTGCATTTCAATTTGCTTAGATATCAAAATAGATTAGGAGTAATTAAGCATACCTAACTCACTTACCAACCTAGTGAAGGTGGATTCATCAAGTGGTTTGGTAAAGATGTCTGCAAGCTATTTTTCACTTGGAACAAAATGAAGTTCCACAGTACCATTCATAACATTCTCTCTAATTAAGTGGTACTTGATGTCAATGTGATTGGTCCTTGAATGATGTACTGGATTCTCAGTGAGGGCAATAGCACTTGTGTTATTACAGAAAATAGGAATCCTATTCACTTGTAGACCATAGTCCAACAATTGATTTTTCATCCATAAAATATACGCACAACAACTGCCAGCAGCAATATATTCAGCTTCAGTTGTAGAAGTAGAAACTGAATTTTGCTTTTTACTAAACCAGGATACTAGCTTGTTTCCTAGAAATTGACAGGTTCCTGTTATACTTTTTCTATCAATTTTATGACCTACATAATCTGCATCTGAATAACCAGTTAGATCAAAGCCAGAATCTCTAGGGTACCAAATGCCAAGTTTTGGTGTTCCCTTGAGATATCTGAAAATTCTCTTAATAGCTATTAAATGAGATTCTCTAGGATCAGTCTGAAATCTAGCACACAGACAAGTAGCAAACATTATATCTGGCCTACTAGCTGTTAAATATAAAAGTGAGCCAAACATGACTCTATAGGTTGAAATGTCCACAGACTTTTCAGTAGTGTTTAATTCAAGTTTAGTTGCAGTGGTCATGAGAGTTTTTACAGATTTACAATCCATTAGATCAAACTTCTTCAAAAGATCATAAATATATTTGGTTTGGCTGATGAATATTCCATCACTAACTTGCTTAACTTGTAAACCAAGAAAGTAAGTTAGTTCTCCCATCATGCTCATTTCATATTTACTTTGCATTAATTTGGCAAACTTTTTGCAAAGTTTTTTATCTGTAGAGCCAAATATAATATCATCTATATAAATTTGAACAAGTATACTAGAGCTATTAACATTTCAAAAGAATAAAGTTTTGTCAACAGTACCTCTAGTGAAGTGATTTTCTAAGAGAAACTTTGACAAAGTATCATACCAGGCTCTAGGTGCTTGCTTCAGTCCATAAAATGCTTTCAAAAGATAGTAGATATATTCTGGAAAGTTTGGATCTTCAAAACCAGGAGGCTGACTGACATAGACTTCCTCCTCCAAATCTCATTTAGAAAGGCACTTTTAACATCCATTTTATGGACTTTAAAATTGGCATGGGCTGCATAGGCAAGGAAAATTATGATGGCTTCAAGTCTTGCAATAGGAGCAAAGGTTTCATCAAAATCAATTCCTTCTTGTTGACAATATCCCTTAGCAACCAATCTAGATTTGTTCCTAACAACTATGCCATTTTCATCCATCTTGTTTCTGAATACCCACTTAGTATCAATAGGATTCTTTCATTTGGGCTTGGGTACCAGCTTTCATAACTTATTCCTTTCAAATTGGTTTAGCTCCTTCTGCATAGCTAAAACCCAATCAGGATCCAACAGAGCTTCTTCTACCTTTTTAGGATCTTCTTGGGATAGAAAGCTGCTATATTGACATTCCTCTCGAGTTGTTTTCCTTGTTTGCACTCTTGAAGATGCATCACCAATGATCAGTTCAAAATGGTGATCTCTAGTCCATTTTCTCTGTTGAGGTAGATTAGCTCTAGATGAAGAGGCCTCATTGTGGTCTTGATGTGTGACAGAGTTTCGATTAGAAGAAACTCCCCTGAGTTTTTGGATCTTTGACTTGTAGTTGGGGTTCTTTCTAATTGTGATATGAATTGGCCCTCAATTTCTATTGATGATTCAATGGATGTTAAGTTTTGCCTTTCAACGGATGATGCAGATTGTCTTTCAACGGATGATGCACTTTGTCTCCCAACGGATGATGAATTATGTGCTTCATTATTTGTAGATTTTTCTGTATTTTCCTTAGACATTGGTTCTTGATCACTTTCATCATCACTGTCTTCACAAACTATCTCAATATTGTCAAATTTGAGGCTTTCATGGAAATCTCCATCTTCCAGTCCTTCAATCTTTTTGTCATCAAACACAACATGTACAGATTCCATAACAATGTTGGTTCTTAGATTGTAGACTCTATATGCTTTTCCAACAGCATATCCAACAAAAATGCCTTCATCTGCTTTGTCATCAAACTTCCCATGATGATTAGTTTGATTCCTTAAGATATAGCATTTACAGCCAAAGACATGAAGAAAGTTTAGTGTTGGCTTCCTATTCTTGAACAATTGGTAGGGTGTCATGCATTTTGCTTGATTAACCAAAGAAATATTCTGAGTGCAACATTCAGTATTTACAGCTTCAACCCAAAAGTATGTTGGTAACTTTGATTCTTCTACCATTGTCCTTGCAGCTTCAATAAGAGATATGTTCTTTATTTCCACCACTCCATTTTGTTGTGGAGTTATTGCTGCTGAAAACTCATGCATGATCCCATTCTCTTCATAAAATGATCTCATTACAAAATTCTTGAACTCAGTTCCATTGTCACTTCTGATATTTCTTACTTTGAAATTAGGATGATTGTTGACTTGTCTTATGTGATTGATGATGATTTCACTAGCTTCATCTTTGGAATTGAGAAAATATGTCCAAGAGAACTTTGAGAAATCATCCACAATTACTAGACAGTACCTTTTCTTTAAGATTGACAATATGTTTACTGTTCCAAATTGAAAGGAATATGTCCTAAGTCCAATCATGTATTAGGATTTAGGAATAACCTTTTATGTAATCTGTTTTGATTTCATTGATATTAATAAAAGACTTGTTTTGTTTTTATTACGGGCTCTATCTATTTAAGTGTTTAAATAAGATATACCATAATTTAGAGTAAAGCTTTTTATGGATTATGATGAGATCATAATAGTGAGACCTAAAAGATGATAACTCTAAACTTAAATAGTTCCTGGTCATAGGATTACTAACTGGTAATTAATAATCCGCAAAGATCGGTACATACTATGCTTGCTTCATTATGAAGGATGTCTGTTCTCATAGACATTTGTGTGGTGACACTATAGCTAGTATGTAGGTGCTTATTATAGAATAAGTTCACTGAACATGACTCGCACAGCTGAACAACTGATGGAGTTCACTCACGTGTCAGCAGTTGTTCACATAGTGATAGTTGTACAAGTATCCTTAGACTTGAGGTCATCATAGTCATCTTGTGTACACTAAACTATGCTTTGGTTTAGTTCTTAGTCTCCAAGGACAATTATTAGGGCTCTACTGGGTATAGGAATTTGTACACGAAGATAGTGTATGATCAATAAAGGATCTACCCCTTCCAGTGAAGGAAGCGAATGTTCAAGGCTGATCCACTTATGCTAGTTCAGGAATCTCTGGCCAGAGTGAATGAAATTAGAAAGGAGTTTCTGATTTGCATAGAACTAAGCATAGTAAATGGTAAGCAAGTGATTAAATTAGATAGGCTTGACACGAGATCCATGCCTTGTATTTAATCGGGACATTGTAGGGTAGAAGGAGTTTATTGTACGGTAATTATTCACTGAATAGGTTCTTGGTATTCTAAGCAGTGAATTCATATTATCCGGATAGTCGCGATATGCTGAGAAGTATCCCTCACGATGTAGAATAAATGTGATTAATTAATTAATCATATTTAATAAATTAGAGAATTTATATAAATAATGATAAAATAGTTTTATTATTATTTATTTCTACTACCAGCTTAATATTGAACCTACAGGGTCACACCATAAAAGAGAATGATTTAATGGTGGAGGAATTAATTAATAATGGCTAATAATTATTTATTTATGAAATAAATAAATAATTAATTGGCAAATTTTATAATTGATTAAATGAGATTTAATTGATTATAAATTAATTAAGAAAAGTTCTTAATATTATTAATTAAGAATTTAATTTTTGGAAATATATCAAGAGAGAGAATTATTTCTAAAGTGTTTAGAAAAAGGATTAATAATTAAAAGGTGTTTTAATTATTAATGAGAATAATAAATGGGTTAATAATAATAATATTTTATGAGAAAATTTTAGCTGAAAATTTTGCCTATAAATATACTATTATAAACCCTATTTTTTAATTCTAACCCGAACCCAAAAAGTTTTTTTTAGAAAACCAAAATTCTCTCCACCTACTCCTCCTCCTTAGCATCGTTTTCTTGGTGGATACCGGTGGAGTGCTTCACGTTTGAGGAGCAGCTGCTAAGGATCTCCGATCGTTGCTTTTGGATCGCTATTAAAGGTTAGTAATCGATCCATATGTTTTTACCACGATTTATATGCTTTTATTTGGATTTTGTATGTGTAAAAGTGTTTTACCATGCCTCCGCTATGATTAAAATCCAACAGTGGTATCAGAGCCATAGGTTGTATGCATATAGATATGTGGTAAAAATTTCAGAATTTTATGTGCTTGTATGAATTAATTATGATTTTTATAAGTTATATCATGGATTAATTTTGTCTGATGAGAAATCGTTTCTCAGAATAATTTTGAATGTTGATCTGGGTTCTACAAGTGTTGTAGATCGTCTGGGTATTTTTCTTATATTTTTATGATGTATAGATTTTTTATTATGAATTTTTGAAGTTGTTTTAATTAAATCGTAATTAAATAAAGATATATATATATATGAATTGTAAGTATGTATATATATATGTACATCTGCTTGTCTGCTGTCATCTGTTGAAACAAGAAAAGCACGGAAGCACAGTGATGAACAGCTGTCAGGCGCGGCGATCGAGAGAGAAGACGGCGGCCGCTGCAGGCGCGTGTGGCGCACGCGCGCGGGGAGGTGTCGTGCATTCCGGGAATGCGTTACACCCTGTGGCGCATTCACGGAATGCGTTACACCTTTTAATGGCTTAAAAGGGTTGTAACGCATCACCGGAATGCGTTACAGGGCTTGTAACGCGTTCCTGTAATGCGTTACAACCCGACTGTTCACATTAAATTTGATTTCTGGGAGTTTCGTAACTCCGTTTTGGGTGTGCAATATATCGTTGGATTCGTTTTTCCGAGACGTATCTAATGGAGTGATCAAATTTTAGTTTATATAAAAGTTTTGAACTGTTTATATTTCTGAAAGTGTTTTAAAGCTGTTTTTAACTGTTTTAACTGCTTTTAAATGCTTCATGTGATACATAGAGATGTATAATGCTTAGACCAATATGCTAGATGATGTAACATGCCTACCTTGATGTTTATTCATGTTGATATATATGATATATGCTTAGTTTATCATGCGATGATAGATTTAGGTGAACTTAAATGAACATAAGGCGCTTGTTAGACAATCTAGTATAGTGAAATTGTTTCATAACCTTAATAATAATATTATAAATACAATCATGAGATTCTTGTGTTTATGAAACACGTAATTGAATATGAATTTTCAATATGAGAGAAAGGATGATTCTGTCAACAACAGATTTCTATCTGTAAGAAAGGGTTATTAAGTGACGCCTCTTGACAATGCTCCACCCGATCTGGGAATCATCTGATTATTGATTATTGATTTGAAAAATTTAATTTAAAAGGAAGAATCTCTTTATAATATGATTATGATTGTAACGTAATATAATCCTCTAAAATTAAATAATATCAAGTAGTAATTGGCCAATGACACAACGGGCTTGTGTCGGTCATAGCCTTCCAACATGATAGAAAAATAGTTCTTATTTTTGAATCATTGTCGGTTCGTGCTACAGCCGAGGGCTTTGATTTTGAAATAAGAAATACTTGTCTATTATATAGAGATGTGTACATTGAATAAGAATCTAAAGGTCGGTACGTGCCACAGCCGTGGGCCTTTGGGGACTGATTCAACTGTACTGAATGTTGGGTTAGACTTGACTTAGAATATTGAGTTTGTCGTGCCACAACCGAGACTCAATTATTCAAGAGGCTAAAGTTTGATTAGGGAATAACATAAGATGTAATTGACAAGAGTTGTCTGCCTATTGAACATTACATGGCGGTTCGTGCCACAGCCGGGGTTGTGTAATGGAATGTAGGATCCCTATTCCCACTAGCATTATGAATGCTTAATTTTTCACGTAGGGGGTTGAATAAATTAGATAAACTAGTGGGAGCCACTTATTAATAAAGACCAGATTCATATAGTGTTTTGAAATGAAATCGAATATTTTCTAAGTGTTGTTATGTGTTTATCATTTACAGATTTACTTTGTACGTCATGTCTTCTGCACTATCACTCAGGAGCATACTAGATGCTCACAAGTTGACTGGTCCTAATTATGCTGACTGGCTTCGAAACTTGAGAATTGTTCTCAGGATTGAGAAGTTGGAATACGTGATTGACTCACCTAAGCCTACTGAACCTACTAGCGATGCGCATAATGATGAACATGTTGTGTATCGTAAGTGGATAGATGATGCAAATGTTGCTCAATGCATCATGCTAGCTTCCATGAACATTGAGCTACAGAAGCAACATGAGCATATGGATGCTCACACTATCCTCATGCATCTACAAGAGTTGTATGATGTGGCAGGGAGGACAGCTCGATATGAGATATCGAAGGAGTTGTTCGGTTGTAGGATGTTTGAGGGATCATCTGTGAATGACCATGTACTTAAGATGATCAATTTGATTGAACGTCTTGGACAACTTGGTTTTGCCATGGATGGGGAGCTGAGCCAAGACCTGGTCTTGCAATCGCTTCCGAGTTCGTTCTCGCAGTTTATTGTGAACTTTTACATGAATAAGTTGGATGTCAGCCTGCCTGAACTCCACAACATGTTGAAGACTGCGGAATCGAATTTTCCCCCTAAGAAGAGTTCTGTTCTTCTAATTGGTGAAGGTTCCAATCCTAAGAAAAGGAAGAGGAACCCTTCCAAGAAGAAGAAAGTAGGTGAGAAAATGCCGGTTCCACCAAAAGCTGAAGACCCCAAGAGCAAAGTTGTTTGCTTTCACTGTAACAAGGTGGGGCACTGGAAGAGGAACTGCAAGGTTTACCTTGCAGAATTGAAGAAGAAGAAGGGTAGTGAGACTGCCGCTTCTGATTCAGGTATGTTCATGATAGAAGTGAATATATCATTAAATCAAATTTCTACTTGGGTATTAGATACCGCCTGTGGTTCTCATATCTGCAATTTGTTGCAGAGACTGAGGAGAAGTAGGACTCTTGAGGAAGATGAGGTGATTTCACTGATGGGAAATGGAGCAAGAGTTGCTGCTGAAGATGTAGAATCATTTCATTTACATATGCCTACGGGCAAGACTATTGTTTTAAATAATTGTTATTTTGTTCCCTCGATTGTGAGGAATATTATTTCTATTCCCATGTTAGACTTGGCTGGATTTTCATTTATTATTGAGAATAATGAATGTTTAATTCTTAGAGATAATATTCTTTATGGACGTGGTACTTTAAATAATGGTCTGTATGAATGTGACATAATTTACTTCAGATTGAACAAAGTAATAAAAGAAAAGGGATGATGAAAATCTCACTTCATTGTGGCACTGCAGTCTCCATTTAGTGGACATGGAGAGAGGGCTGCAAATTTGCTAGGATTGGTACACACAAATGTATGTGGACCAATGTCTACGCAAGCCATGGGTGGATTTTCATACTTCATTACTTTCATAGATGATAGATCTGGATTCGGATATGTGTTTGATGAAACACAAGTCTGAGGCCTTTGAAAAGTTCAAATAATATAAGTATGAAGTGGAGAAACAAACCAAACATAGTATTATAATTCTTCGATTAGATCGAGATGGTGAATACTTGAATGGAGAGTTTTTGGATTATCTCAAAGTAAATGGTATAGTCTCTCAGTGGACGCCTCCAGATTGGTATCTGAAAGGAGAAATTGAACTTTGTTAGACATAGTTCGGTCCATGATGAGCTATGCAAATCTTCCAGTATTCCTATGGGGTTATGCATTGGAAACCTCAACATATTTACTGAATAAGGTGCCTTCCAAATCTGTTCCTCAAACTCCGTATGAGATATGGAAAGAAAGGAAACCGAGTCTTAAACACGTTAAGATTTGGGGATGTCCAGCTTATGTCAAATAAGTTAACCCAGATAAGCTGGAATATCTATCCCTAAAATGTAGTTTTGTGGGATATCCTAAAGAGACTTTAGGGTATTACTTTTACACCGATCATCGAGTGTTTGTCTCTAGACATGCTACCTTCTTGGAAAAGGAGTTTATCCTTGAAGGAAACAGTGGGAGCAAAATTTGAACTTGATGAAGTTCAAGAAGCACAAACTACTACGGATCAAGTGGAAACACCTGTTCTGACTGAACAACCTTTTGTGGAATAGCCCATTCATAGAACAGGGAGAGTGTCTCGCCAACCTGAGAGGTAATATGGCCTTGTCATTAAGAATGACAATGAGTTGTCGATCATTGATGATGACGACCCTGTGACCTATAATGAGGCTATGAGTAGTGTTGACTCAGAGAAATGGCATAGTGCCATGAAATTCGAAAAGGAATCTATGTATACGGTATACGAAAGAATGATTAGAGCAGATGGCCAGGTGGAGACCTATAAGGCCAGGCTTGTGGCAAAAGGATTCAAACAAAGGCAATGGATTGACTTTGATGAAACCTTTTACCTGTAGCCCTGTTAAAATCAGTTCGGATTTTGCTTGCGATTGCTGCTTACTACGACTATGAGATCTGGCAAATGGCCAGATGGTTTTCTTTCCAAGGGAAATGAAAACCTAGTGTGTAAGCTGCTGCAAACCATATGTGGTTTAAAGCAAGCTTCTCGTAGATGGAACATCCGTTTTGATGAGACAATCAAAGAGTTTAATTTTATGAAAAACGTAGATGAACCATGTGTCTACAAAAGGGTTAGTGGGAGTGCGATAACATTTCTTGTGTTGTATTGAAATAGAGTTGACACACATAACAACATAGCAGACCCACTCACAAAGCTACTTTATGAAAGTCACTTTGATCGTCATAAAGACAAGATGGGTATTAGATACCAGAGTGATTGGCTTTAGTAGAAGTGGGAGATTGAAAGGAATATGTCCTAAGTTCAATCATGTATTAGGATTTAGGAATAACCTTTTATGTAATCTATTTTGATTTCATTGATATTAATAAAAGACTTGTTTTGTTTTTATTACGGGCTCTATCTATTAAAGTGTTTAAATAAGATATACCATAGTTTAGAGTAAAGCTTTTTATGGATTATGATGAGATCATAATAGTGAGACCTAAAAGATGATAACTCTAAACTTAAATAGTTCTTGGTCATAGGATTACTAACTGGTAATTAATAATCCGCAAAGATCGGTACATACTATGCTTGCTTCATTATGAAGGATGTCTGTTCTCATAGAAATTTGTGTGGTGACACTATAGCTAGTATGTAGGTGCTTATTATAGAATAAGTTCACTGAACATGACTCGCACAGCTGAACAACTGATGGAGTTCACTCACGTGTCAGCAGTTGTTCACATAGAGATAGTTGTACAAGTATCCTTAGACTTGAGGTCATCATAGTCATCTTGTGTACACTGAACTGTGCTTTGGTTTAGTTCTTAGTCTCCAGGGAGAATTATTAGGGCTCTACTGGGTATAGGAATTTTTACACGAAGATAGTGTATGATCAATAAAGGATCTACCCCTTCCAGTGAAGGAAGCGAATGTTCAAGGCTGATCCACTTATGCTAGTTCAGGAATCTCTGGCCAGAGTGAATGAAATTAGAAAGGAGTTTCTGATTTGCATAGAACTAAGCATAGTAAATGGTAAACAAGTGATTAAATTAGATAGGCTTGACACGAGATCCATGCCTTGTATTTAATCGGGACATTGTAGGGTAGAAGGAGTTTATTGTACGGCAATTATTCACTGAATAGGTTCTTGGTATTCTAAGCAGTGAATTCATATTATCCGGATAGTCGCGATATGCTGAGAAGTATCCCTCACGACGTAGAATAAATATGATTAATTAATTAATCATATTTAATAAATTAGAGAATTTATATAAATAATGATAAAATAGTTTTATTATTATTTATTTCTACTACCGGCTTAATATTGAACCTACAGGGTCACACCATAAAAAGAGAATGATTTAATGGTGGAGGAATTAATTAATAATGGCTAATAATTATTTATTTATGAAATAAATAATTAATTGGCAAATTTTATAATTGATTAAATGAGATTTAATTGATTATAAATTAGTTAAGAAAAGTTCTTATTATTATTAATTAAGAATTTAATTTTTGGAAATTAAATCAAGAGAGAGAATTATTTCTAAAGTGTTTAGAAAAAGGATTAATAATTAAAAGGTGTTTTAATTATTAATGAGAATAATAAATGGGTTAATAATAATAATATTTTATGGGAAAATTTCAGCTGAAAATTTTGCCTATAAATATACTATTATAAACCCTATTTTTTAATTCTAACCCGAACCCAAAAAGTTTTTTTTAGAAAACCAAAATTCTCTCCACCTCCTCCTCCTCCTTAGCATCGTTTTCTTGGTGGATACCGGTGGAGTGCTTCATGTTTGAGGAGCAGCTGCTAAGGATCTCCGATCGTTGCTTTTGGATCACTATTAAAGGTTAGTAATCGATCCATATGTTTTTACCACGATTTATATGCTTTTATTTGGATTTTGTATGTGTAAAAGTGTTTTACCATGCCTCCGCTGCGATTAAAATCCAACACAAATAAGTCCATGTGCACATTCCCTTTTCTCACTCCAGTGAGAACAACTTTGTTGCTTCTTTTGTTAGTCACAACACAGGCTTCAGAATTTAATGTTACTGAGTTGCCCTTGTCACAAAGTTGGTTGATACTCAACAAATTGTGCTTGAGTCCACCCACTAGGGCAACCTCTTCAATGATGACATTATCTTTTAAAATCAAGCCATATCCCACAGTATAACTCTTTATGTCATCTCCAAAAGTGATACTTGGGCCAGCTCTTTCCTTGACCTCAGTGAGCAAGGTAGAATCTCCAGTCATGTGCCTTGAGCACCCACTATCCAAATACCAAAGATTTTTTCTATTTCCCTGCACACAACAAAATTAAATCGAGTTGATTTTGGTACCCAAGTTTCCTCGGGTCCTGTTTTGTTAGCCTTTTTCTTAGGTTTCTTGGGTTTGTCTTCATTTGACTTAGGTACTTGAAGTTCATCCTTAGTCAATTGATTAGAATCCTTGAAATCATTCATCATTGCAGAATTATCATGTACAACTTGATTAACATGGAAAGGCATATTTTGTGCAAACATGTTATTCCAGTAAGGCATGTTAAATGGCATTTGTGGCAGACTAAATGCAACATAATATGGATTTTGTGCAAATGGCATTTTAGCATGTTGTGCATTCAAATTGTGTGCAGGCATAACATTTACATGCATTGTAGGCATGCTGGGAAATGAAGGTGGTGCAGATATGGGAGCAGGCAAAGCAAGTTTGTAATTAAAAGACAAGTGATTAACACTACCACACTTAACATAAATTTTTCTTGGAGCATATTTATCAGGTGTGTATTTGTTATATTTGTTAATTCCTACTTTCCCATTTCTATTGTTTTTCCTTTTTAACTCTACTTTCACTTCAATTTTCTCCAACCTGTCATTCAATTTCTTGATAGACAGATGACCTACATTAACTCTTTTGTTCTGTTTCACTTGACTTGTTTCTCCTGGAACAAAGTTCTTAGAAACTGATCCATATTTTTCATTTGATTTGGCTAGCTTATCTTTGCTAACTGGTCTACTTGCACTCAACGGATGTGGCTCATTGTCTTTCGACGCATAATACTTTTGATTATTCGACGGATAATTTTCATCATCCGCCAATCCACATCTGTTGAAAGTCCTTCAACCAGATTGGAATCAAGCTTCTCCTTGTTCTTTTTCCAGGCTGCATCACAAAAAGATTCTATACCTTGAACTTTAGTAATTTGAGCATGGACATCTTTAGATGATTTCCATACCTTAATTACTTCATGTTCCCATTCAAGTTGCTTTCTTAAAATCTCCTCTTTTTTTAAGGATTCAGTTAGTTCAAACTCAACAGATTGGGTCTCTAGCACATTATTTCTTTCACTTTAAAACACATTGTTCTCTTTAATTTATTGTTTTCTTTAGTGAGAGACTTGAGTGTAACACACAAGTGATATAATTCAATAGACATGTCATTTATGGAATCATTACACTCAGCTTTAGATAAATGAGCTAGGTTGGTAGTGATTACATGATTGCTTGATAAACTTGTTTCTGTTTCATCTGATTTGGCCATAAGTGCTAGATTGACATAGCTTGTATCTTCATCCTCTTCCAATCCGTCTACAGCCCAGTCATTTTCTTGTGTAATGAAAGCCCTTTCCTTTTGCTTGAGCAGCTCAAAGTATTTCTGTTTATAATCAACAGGCTCAAACTTCTTTTTACCAAAATCAGGCTTTCTGCACTCACTAGAAAAATGACACGCCAAGCCACTCTTGAAACACTTGAATTTAGACTTATCAACCATGCTTCTGTTTGACTTAGCTGTTCCAAAGTTCTTCTTGAATTTGAGCTTGGAAAATCTCCTAGATAGAAAAGCAAGATGCTCATCTATGTCATCCATGTCATCTTGACTAAGATGGTCTTCATGTTCAGCTACTAGCCCTTTTCCCTTACCTTCACAAACTCTAGGGTTTGGTGCAGAATCAAAAGCTTTAACCTTTATCTTTTTCTCCTTTTCTTGCTCAGCAACTAATGTAATGGACCCTCTCTTCTTTCTTCATTTCTCCATCTTCTCATCTTGCTCTATTTCAAGCTCATAGGTTTTTAGGATACCATACAGTCTATCCAAGGTGAACTCCTTGTAATCTTGAGAATTTCACAATGAAACTGTCATAGGCTTCCATTCCTTTGGCAGAGATATAGGGAATTTGAGGTTTGAGTCTTTTGTTTGATAGACCCTTCCATGCAGTTTTAGAGCATTCAGTAGTTTTTGGAATCTATTGAAAATGTTAGTGAGTGACTCACCTTCTTCAGTATAGAAATGCTCATATTGCTAAATCAAGAGTTGCATTTTGTTCTCCCTTACTTACTCAGTTCCATCATATATAACTTGAATTGTATCCCAGACATCCTTAGCAGTTTTGCATTTTATGATGTTGTCAAACATATCACTGTCAACACCATTAAACATGATGTTCATGGCCTTTTTATCCTTTTGAACTTGTTCTTTATCTGGATCAGACCATTCTTCTTGTGTCTTTGGAACTGATGCTTCATTTCCTGTAACAACTCTTATAGGGACATGTGGACCTTTCTTAATGCAGTCCACATATGCTTCATCTTGAGATAGGAGATGCAGGTGCATCTTCACCTTCCAATGGTGATAGTTGTCTTTGTCCAGAAATGGAATCTTTACTCCAACATCTTTTCTATTCATCTTGTTAGTTATTGTGATCTTTAAACTCTTTGTTCTTCAAGAGCTTGCTCTGATACCAATTGTTATTCCCAAACAATATAAACAAGAATTACAGAAGGGGGGGTTAATGTAATTCTGGCTTCTTTTCAAATTTTAAGAATGATTCTTCTACCAATAATAACTGTGTTTGATTTGCAATGGTGCGGAATAAGAATATAACAGAAATCAAATCACAAAGCAATTAAATACAAGTATTTAAAAACTTTCTGGTGGATTGAACTTTTCCACCAGAGATATATATTAAGTTGAGAACCCTGTGTAACGGAATTGTTTACAGTTGCTTACAAGTTGAAGTACAAGAACTATAGAGAAATTTTTTACAATTTTTTCTTTATCCATTTCTCTAGTTTTTCTTGCTAACTTCGATTGAATTAATATTTTTCAACTTGCTACCCTTGGTTTATATATCACCAAGTTACATGATAATAAGACAAGATAATAAGACAAACTATATCTAGTCTAACTTCATGCTTCTACTCTTCTCTTTCCAGCATCTTTGAATATCATCTATTTAGCATGAAAATGGAAATGCTTCTTTGTTCTCTAAAAACTTCAAACAGGCTGCCACATTCCATTTGAATCTATCCAACACATATGACTGTTAAGTCACCATCAACTGCTCTTTTGAATTTGAATATCCATTGGAACTTAGATTGATCATCCGTTGAAACTCTGTTTGATCATCTGTCGAGACTTATGTTGATCATCCGTTGGAGCTTTGTGTATCATCCGTGTATCATCCGTTGAGACTGTCTTTTTGGCAGTTAACTCTATTTCATTTATACAAGATTACAAGTTATTTATTTTTTACAATTCACCATCCTATCTTGCATATCAATCTAGTAGTTAACATAAGTTGGACAATTCACAACATCTAGTTCACTAAGCTATCCAAGTATGCACAAATGTGCTACAAGTCTTATTATTACATAAGCAACTCTTTCAACGGATGTTGAAATTGATCATCCGTTGAAAGCTACAAATTCACTTAACTAAAATCTACTAAGTATTTTGTTCAAGTTATCATCAAGTACACAAAATATTCCTAACACAGAATATTGCTCAATCACAAGCAAGAAGACTAGTGAAGTTGCTCTAAAAGGAGTAAGGAAGGGAAGCCTATTTTTTGCAGACTTGAACTCAGCGAACAAGGAAAGGACATGTTGCTTCTACACCATGACATTTAGCGAACAAAGCAAACTCTGACACAAGAAGCTCCCTCACTTAAATTACAAAGCAATTAATACTCTGGTAAAAAGAGAATTGGTGAGAGACATTCCAGCTTTGGAATTTGCTCAAACTGAAGTTTTTGAAGCTTGTCAAAAAGACAAAATAAAGAAGTCTAGTCACAAAAGTAAAGTTATGAATTTCATTAGTACTCCACTACAGCTTATCCATATGGATTTGTTTGGCCTTGTAAATGTCATGTCCATATCTAGAAAGAATTATGCATAGATGATGGTGGATGACTACTCAAGGTACACTTGGGTGGAATTTATGCATTTAAAAGATGAAACTCCACATATTATCATTGAAAATATAAAGAAATTCGGGAAGCAGGCTAAAGATCAAAATTTTATCAAAAGACCGAGGAGTGACAATGGTACAGAATTCATGAATGCAATACTAGGTAAATTCTGTAAAGATAAAAGCATTATTCAAGAGTTCCCTGATGCAAGAACACCTCAACAAAATGGTGTGTGTTAGGTCACAATCACTGTAGAAGGGGGTTGAATACAGTGTTTAGTACAATCAAATCGAATATAAGAACTCAAGTAATAGAACACAGATTTTATTCAACACAATAAACTCTGTTACAAAGAACTGTTCTCTCTCAGTGATGAACAAATTATCACGAGAGCTGCTAGGGTTACAAAGAATAATATCCTCGAATAAGATAACATATATAGTGTAAACCCTATGTCTGTGTTTATATACTACACAGTTACAAGATAATCTTCTAATTGATATCGAATATAATTCTGCTTCCTAATATATATATCAATCAGCTATCTTTTCTTCCAAGTATTCTATTCTTCATAGAATTCTTCTTCATGCATATTTCTTCTTATGTTTTAGCTCGATCTTCTTTCCTTTCAATCAGCCGCCTTCCTTATCTGAACGTCTCCTTAAGTCCTGATATTATCTCCTGATAAATATCTCCTGATAACTTAAGTTCTGACAACTTAAGTTCTGATATCTTAAGTCCTGACAACTTAAGTTCTGATATCTTAAGTCCTGACTTCAGTATAAGTACTGATTTCCAGTTAAGTACTGATTTGTCCTGTTAAGTAAGATCTGAAAACTAAACACAAATTATCATTAGACATGACATCACAAATATATCTAACAATCTCCCCCAACTTGTAAATTAGCATAATATACAAGTTTAACAGATATTTGATGATGTCAAAAACATTAGGTACAAATGCATGAGAATTAGATAACTACAACTTACAGTCCTTATAGCTTTACCATCCTCAAAGTCTGATTTCAGCTTCAGTCTGTATATCCTTCAAAATTTAAGCAGTTGTAGATCTTTGACTTGGCTTCAATTTCTGATCTCTTTGATATCAGGAGTTGTTCTGAGATAGTTCTTCAACAAACATCTCTCAGCATATTCAAGTTCATTGACCATCCTCCTTTTAGCATTTTTCAATTCAACTGTATATTCACCAGTTTGAAAGATAGCAGCCCTGAGATCATTTATTTTAGCTTTTCTTATATCCTGATCCAGTCTGATTATAAAGGCTTCATCAGACTCCAGATTGAATTCAAGTCCCTTAATACCAGAAAATGTAGTGATGATCTTTGTGGTATTAGGCTTCATTTCAACAATTTCTCCACTGTGAGATCTGTACTTAGGACAGTATGGGCTGTCAGACTTTACAGAGTAAAGCCTCTTCTGTCTTTGAATATTAGATTTTAAATAACCTGCAGCACCATCTGTTGATCTGTTTTTCACTTGAAGTAGGAATAGAACATGTTCTAGTTCTTCAAAATACTTCAATAGAATAGCATTCTTCCTAATATGGAATACCCTCCCATCTGTCATAAAGTATAACATAACATCTTCTTTCAAAACAGAGTGGTAAACCATTTGTACAGATTCAAGTTGATTCAATCTCTCAGGAATTGTTCCTACTCCTGGTTCACTCAAGGAAGTTGGATCATTGGTAGTATTGTTTACTCTCTTCTCTTTAGAACTACCCAATCCTGATTTGTCTCTTGCTTCCTTTCCTGTAACAACTCTTGCTTCAAAACCACTTGATGTAGTCTTCAAAGGTTGAGTCTGTTGAGCTTTTGTAAAACTAGGTAGTAACATCCTTGAAGGTTTAACATGAGCAATGTCAGAGGTTTCCTTTTTTTATCTTCTGATATCAAGCCAACTTGATCTATGTCAGAGGTTGCTTGCTTCACTGTAATATCAGAATTTACTAAGTCCTGATCTTGAACAACATGAGCTCTATCAGAGGTTGTTTGAATATCCTTTTTCTTCAAAATTAGACTAGCATCTTCATCAGATTTTGTCTCCAGATCCATGATTGGCATATATACCTTTACAGGTTCACCAATTTTTTCTTTGCCCTTGGATCTTAAATCTACCTCCACTTGTGATTTGGCTTTGGTTGCCTCCGAAATTGTCTTCTCCTTAATCACAATACTCGTAGGTTTTGGAAGTTTCTTTTCAACAATAGAAGCTTTAGACTTGGAGTTGAAATTTTCTGCTTTAACTCTAGCTTCTTCTTCCTTTAGACTTTCAAAGTCCATTCCTGGATTTTCTTTGAGAAATAATCTCTTTGAAAATTCTTCATCAAGCTCTAGATGTCCAGTAGAACTTATCCTTTTACCAGTATCGGAACTTATTCTTCTCCCAGCATCAGAACTTGATCTCTGTATAGAAGTTTCAGCTGTCTTTGATGAAGAACCTTTGCCTTGACCATGACCTCTACCCATTCCAGAGTTTCCCTGGTCATTATTTCCATCATCTTTACCCTTCAGTACTTGACTAGATTTGCATTTGGACTTAATCACTTTCTCCCCCTTTTTGGCATCAGCAGGTAAAAGAAGAGAGACAAACAATTCCGTTGAGGATTGGATCTCATTGAGTTGAGTTTGCTGAGAAGCTTGATTCTTTAGAATTTCAGAAATTTGATCTTATTGCTTCTCCTGAGTCTTTTCAATATACCCAATTCGGTCAAAGACTGGTTTGAAAAATCTGTTCTTTTCCAATTTTATATTCATATCTTGCTAGATCAGAGATTTTTGAATCTTGTTCACCTTGTCATGAGTTATTGAGTGTTGACCTTGAAGGTGCTTTGTACTCAATGCAGTAACTCTAAGCTGTGCCTTGAAATCATCATTTATCAGCATTTCATCAGCTTTAGCAAGGTGCTCAGCAAGAATTTTTTCATTAGGAACAAAAGTAACTTTGTTCCACTCCTTAGTCCACTCATTTCCTAGGAGTTTCACTCCAAGGTACTGGTGCATCCTCTCTAACAAACTTCTTGATCAAATCAGCTTTGTTAACTGTTTGTTGAGGTGCATGTCCTGAAGGACCAGCTGCATCAGTATATACATTTGTAGCAGCTTCACCAGTAATTTCAGCATTGTCAGTATCAGAACTTACAGAGTCTGCAGTATCAGCATCCCCTGATAAAATAACAGCATGGGAGGCTATAGAGGCTTCAACATCATCCTCTAAATTCTGATCTACAACTAAGTTCTGATCCACATCCAAATTTTGATGCCCACCTAAAATCTGATCTTCATCATCTAGATTCAGAACTGGTGTTGATGGAATGTCTGTATTGAAATCAGCATCCAAAATTGGTGTTGTTGGTGGAGTGAGTTGAGTTGGTGGAGCTTCCAAGTACAGAACCCCAGGCACAACCAAGTTATGTATGTCTATTTCAGCACTTGTACCTGGGTCTTCAACATGTACTGGATTAATGATAGGAGACACAGGAACTCTGTCCTGAGAAGTTTCTTGAACTTGAGTTGGTGACAGTGGTGGTGTAGATTCAGCGGCTTCAGCAAATTCTGGTTGTACAGAAGGAAGAGAATCAATCACAATTGGTTCTGTTGGGATCAGAGATTCCTGACCCCCTTCCTTAGTTGTTGCTTTCTCATCTTCTAAATCTGACTCAACTGTGTCCCTGTGAGCTCATTGTTTCTTCACCTTCTTCAAGGGAGGAGACACTGTGAGAGCTTTATCATCAGAATTTATCTTTCCAAGCCTTTTGAGGGGCCTAGAACTCCCAGTTTAAGTATCTTTCTGAGAAGTGATCTTCTCAGCTTCTACAACAACAGGTTCTGATAGGGAAACTTGTTTCTTATTATCTGACTCATCTCTTAGAATAATTCTCCTTCTCTTCTGCTGAGACTGAGGTACAGTCTTTGTCCTCTTGGGTTTGGAAGATGAAGGCTTCACTAGATGTTGTTAGGGCGAAAACACGCGCTAATATTCACGCAAGTATACGCGTTCGCAAGTAGTATAATATATAAATTAGATTCGTTCCCACAGAGACTGGTTTAGGTTAAGTTCAATTTATGCACCTATGCAACAATGTATGGTTATCGCTCAATGCTAAGACAAATAACAAATTGGGTTTTGATTAAACTAAGAGATTATACTAAATAACATTAACTAAGAGAATTGAGATTGAATTACTATATATGATAAACATGGGATTCTAACTTCAGTACTACTTCATTCAATAGCCTTTTCGTTCTTAGCCTTAGCATGTGATGGCGATGACACTAATCAGATAACACGAAACTGATAAACGCCAACTTTCATTGCACGAGTACCATTCTACTAGACATCCACAAAAGAGATAGAAGCTGAATAGGCACCAATTATATTAAGACCCTATATGTATATAGAATTTGATAACATAACGGTTTAAGCACAAGTTATCCATAATGATTACATAGGGCAAGTAAAACGGTTAGAGTTACCCACTAATCTTGCATACAATACATGAACCTATGCTAGCATGGCAAGTTCTAAACCTCTATATTCATTGTCACTTCAATAGAGATTAACACGCTATCTTATATGTTAGCTACGCACATAAGACAAATAAGTACAACCAATACTAGGATATCAATCAATCATCATACACCAAGATATCAAAATAATTAACTATTGAAATCCATAAGTAAATCCGCTAGAATCCCATGATAACGATTAGCCCATGATTGAACTCATCATCACCATGGGTTCCAATGAAATCATGGTATAAACAAGATCTTAATAAACTGAATAATAATCAAAGTACGAATAAACGAGATTTAGGTTCAACAAGAACGAAAACGAGCATCCAAAGTTATAACTAATTCAAAGAATCACAAGTTGAAAACAAGATTTCTTTTTCGGAGTTGTTCTGTGCTTCTAGGTCTTCTCCTTGGTATCCCAATCTTCCCGGATGATGAAAACCCTTTTTTTAAGTATATATATGCCCCTAGTGGACCTGGACCCTTAAAATCGTCAAATTTCACTCAAAAAAGGCTTTTTCAGCAAAATCAGCGACCAGCCGCGCCTTGGGCGGCCGCTCAGCTCTCCGGGCGGGCGCTCAGCTCTCCGGGGCGGCCGCTCAGCTCTCCGGGCGGGCGCTCAGCTCTCCTGGGCGGCCGCTCAGCTCTCTGGGCGGGCGCCTGGAGCCTGTCTGGAAAAATTTCTGATGAATCTTATTTTGGCCATAACTTGATTTCTACTCGTCAGAATTAGGCGATTCAACTGCCCACGCGAAGCTATTGAGATTCTCTACAACTTGACAAGCCTTGGCTTCCAATTCTGATCACTTTTTATCATATTTCCTTTAAAAGCTCTTTTCTTCATATAACTGATACCTGAAATGCACTAACAAAAAAATACATCAACATACCAAAAACTTGAGTCCAAAACACCAATTTAATCTTGTAATAAAGCATTCCAAGTGGATATAAAATCCACTTATCACACCCCCAAACTTGAATCGATGTTTGTCCTCATGCATAAACAGACTCAAAACTACAAAACAAACCTAATGCATGAATGCAACTACGTGAATGCAACTAAATGATAATGCAATCGATCCCCTCAGAATAACCATAACCAAATGAATAATCCAATACCTCTAAGAATGCAATGACTTAAAATAGAGTTCGAATAAATCCCACAAACCAACTCACAAACCAGAAACGTACGTGCATGGAATGCTTAACAGATATCTCTCGATACTAGATCAATAACAATAACTTATCTATCATCAAAACAATCAAAAGTTTATAAACAGAATAAACAATAAACACATTATGACTCACAACACCTCCTTTCTACTAGAGTTATACAAGGATTCACACTATTATTGAACACATAGCAAATATGCTTATTTGACCGTGCAATGAATGAGGTCCCAAAAGACTTATGCAATAATACCCATATAGCGAGCGTTAGGTTAACGGATCCCAGACTATAAAAGCCTTAGGTCACTAGGCACAAAGTCCCCTAGAACTTAATAACTCGAGTATTAAAGAGCTCACTCTTGATCAATTATGCATAAACACATACTTTTTTTTCTTTTTTTCTCTTTTTTCTTTGTTTTTCTTTTTTTCAACAATTTCTGAATGAGTGTGTTTCGCTCCATCTCATTCAACCCTAGACTACTCATAAAAATATGAGCCGACTACTAGCCATTTGACGCCTAGCCTTACAATAACTAGCAATGAAATCCAAGTTTTTCTCCAGATAAAAAATCAGTGTTTTTACGTTATTACGAGAATATCACAAATTCTAAATATAACCAAGTGATTAAATCTCAACAACAAACAAATATGATCATGATCTAGATCAAAAGCAACCCTATAAGACTTTATGAAAATATTTGTTTCTTGCATGCAAATCAATTCATTAAGACTTAAACATCCCTCTATTCGTCATCACCACACTGAAATCAACATCAACTTATCAAATATCATAGTTCATCTTAAGGGATCATGCTAAATATGCATACAAATGCAACTATATGAAATCACATAAAACAAACAAATATGTCCTAAATGATCAAGCATGCAAAAATATGAATGAACTACAACTAAACATGTAATATGAATCTATATGAATCTATATGGACACCCACTACTAATCATTGCATTATCACCCCCAAACTTAAAATTTTCAATGTCCTCATTGAAGGTAATAATAAGGATTTCAGGCGTACCTAGTTAGCGGGAGAGTCACCCTTGTCGGATGGAGGATCAGGTGGCCAATCAACCTCGCCACTAGTGTCTCGAAAAATAGTACCGAAAGTGTGTGTCAAATCTTCAGCAAAATGATGGTGAATGTCATGCATGGCCTCCATATGCCTAGTCACTCGCCTGTACTGCTCATCACCAAGACCACACCTATCAACTACCTGTTGCACATGAGAAGAACCCTCTGTAGGCACGGGAATATCCATCCAGCTACTCTCTACATCATCAAAAATATATCTCAAGCCCTTATCATGTGGTGCACCTAAGAATGAATAACTCAAGTGATCTGGATTTCGGTTGAGCTCAAGTATGGGAGCTTCTTGAGTAAATGGTTCAAAATGCTCCTGAGAAATTTTCAGCTCTGCTAACCCAAGAGAATCGAATGGCATATCCAACTTCCTCTTCCACGGAGGTGCATTCAAAACCTGCAGTTGCTCTACTTTAAAGCACTCCTCTTTAGCTGTGGGTAAATTTATTTCCTTGAACACATTAAAAGTGACCTTTTGATCGTAAACCTTCATCGAAAGCTCTCCTTTTTGCGCATCGATCATAGTTCAGCCTGTAGCCAAGAATGGTCTTCCCAAGATGATGGGAATCTTCTTATCTTCCTCAAAATCAAGAATTACAAAGTCAGCAGGGAAGAAGAGTTTATCCACCTTGACCAAGACATCCTCCACTATACCTCGTGGATAAGGGATGGAACAGTCAGCTAGTTGCAATGACATGTATGTTGGTTTCAGAGCAGGCAGACCAAGCTTCTTGAAGATAGATAAGGGCATCAGATTGATGCTAGCTCCTAAATCACATAAACACTTGTCGAACGACAAGTTTCCGATGGTGCAAGGAATAGTGAAGCTTCCAGGATCTTTAAGCTTCAGAGGCAACTTCTGTTGCAGCACAGCACTGCATTCCTCTGTGAGAGCAACGGTCTCTAAGTCATCGAGCTTCACTTTCTGAGAGAGAATACCTGTCATAAACCTCGCATAGCTAGGAATCTGTTCAAGAGCTTCAGAGAAAGGTATGTTGATATGAAGTTTCTTGAACACCTCCAAAAACTTCTCAAACTGCTTATCCAGCTTTTTCTTTTGCAGCCTCTTTGGAAAAGAAGGTGGAGGATAGATCTGTTTCTCCCCTGTATTACCCTGACGAGGAGTGTGTTCAACAGTAGTCTTCCTTGGTTCCACCTCTACTTCCTTCTGCACATCTTCTTCAGCCAAAACTTCAGATTCTGGAACTTGAGACTTTTCAGACTCTTCGTCTTGCTGAATTTGGGGGCTTGCAACCTTTCCAGACCTTAAGGTGATGGCATTCACCTGTTCTTCAACTTCCCTCTTGCCTGGATTGGCTTCTTTATCACTAGAAAGCGTTCCTGGTGGTCGATTCAATAAGGCATTAGCAATTTGCCCTATTTGCTTCTCCAGAGTCTTGATAGAATTAGCCTGGCTTGGGCATATAAGAGCCTGGTTTTTGCACATAAGCCTCAACTCCTCCAATTCAAATTTTTCATTCAAAAATAGACCTGCATCATGAGTTTGTTGTTAAGTTAGAGTTGTTGTCTTGGTGCAAATTGTTGCTGAAAACTAGGAGGGTTGAATTGTTTTGCTCAAAACTACTGGAATGACTGTTGCATCACATTCTGATTGTTGCTCCAACTGAAGTTAGGATGATTCCAGTTGTCAGGATGATAAGTGGCAGGAACTGGCTACTGCGATCTCTGAAAGTTGCTCATAAATTGAGCTGAGTCACTAGATATAGCGCATTGCTCTGTCACATGCGGACCTGCACACAGCTCACAGACACTGGTTATCTGCTTAACACCATAGTTAGATAGAGAATCGATCTTCATAGACAACGCCTTCAGTTGAGCAGTGATAGCCGTAATTGTATCCACTTCAAGAACTCCTACTACCTTGCCCTGTGGAAATCTCTGGGTTGGATAATGATATTCATTAGCAGCCATCAGTTCAATTCGATCATAAGCTTCCTCAAGCTCTTTGCCCATAATGCTCCGCCTGATGCTGCATCGAGCATGGGTCTGGACTGTGCTCCCAACCCATTGTAAAAATAAGTGATGATCATCCAATCAGGAATTCCATGATGAGGATACTTCCTAAGCATCTCCTTTTAGCGCTCCCAAGATTCACTTAGCGATTCTCCCATTTGCTGCGCAAATTGAGTAGTAGCATTCCTGAGTGCAGCTGTCTTTGCCATCGGGAATAATTTAGTAAGAAACTTCTGAGCAAGATCTTCCCAAGTAGTAATCGAACCAGCTGGTAGAGAGTGTAAACAGCTTTTAGCCTTGTCCCTCAGAGAGAATGGGAACAGTCTCAGCTTCAAAGCATCTTCAGAAACACCATTGAACTTGAAGGTGTCACAGATCTCAATGAAATCCCTAATGTGCATATTGGGATCTTCAGTTGGAGAACCCCCAAACTGGATTGAATTCTGCACCCATTGAATTATGCCAGGCTTGATCTCAAAGGTATTAGCTGTGATAGCTGGCCGGACAATGCTAGATTGAATATCATTGATCTTGGGTTGAGAAAAATCCATCAAGTCTTTCGTTCGTGCTGCTGGATCTCCCATTGTAATGAGTACCTGAAACACAAACGAATAAACCGTGAGAGTAAACGAGTCCGAGTCACTGAACTATAACGACAACTGATGACAAGCACATAAACTAAAAATTAACACCGAGTCCCCGGCAGCGGCGCCAAAAACTTGTTAGGGAGAAAACACGCGCTAATATTCACGCAAGTATACGCGTTCGCAAGTAGTATAAGATATAAATCAGATTCATTCCCACAGAGACTGGTTTAGGTTAAGTTCAATTTATGTACCTATGCAACAATGTATGGTTATCGCTCAATGCTAAGACAAATAACAAATTGGGTTTTGATTAAAATAAGAGATTATACTAAATAACATTAACTAAGAGAATTGAGGTTGAATTACTATATATGACAAACATGGGATTCTAACTTCAGTACTACTTCATTCAATAGCCGTTTCGTTCTTAACCTTAGCATGTGATGGCGATGACACTAATCAGATAACATGAAACTGATAAACGCCAACTTTCGTTGCACGAGTACCATTCTACCAGACATCCATAAAAGAGATAGAAGCTGAATAGGCACCAATTATATTGAGACCCTATATGTATATAGAATTTGACAACATAACGGTTTAAGCACAAGTTATCCATAATGATTATATAGGGCAAGTAAAACGGTTAGAGTTACCCACTAATCTTGCATACAATACATGAACCTATGCTAGCATGGCAAGTTCTAAACCTATATATTCACTGTCGCTTCAATAGAGATTAACACGCTATCTTATATGTTAGCTACACACATAAGATGAATAAGTACAACCAATACTAGGATATCAATCAATCACCATACACCAATATATCAAAATAATTAACTATTAAAATCCATAAGTAAATCCGCTAGAATCCCATGATAACGATTAGCCCATGATTGAACTCATCTTCACCATGGGTTCCAATGAAAGCATGGTATAAACAAGGTCTTAATAAACTGAATAATAATCAAAGTATGAATAAACGAGATCTAGGTTTAACAAGAACGAAAACGAGCATCCAAAGTTACAACTAATTCAAAGAATCACAAGTTGAAAACAAGGTCTTCTTTTTTGGAGTTGTTCTGTGCTTCTAGGTCTTCTCCTTGGTATCCCAATCTTCCCGGATGATGAAAACCCTTTTTTTAAGTATATATACGCCCCTAGTGGACCTGGACCCTTAAAATCGTCAAATTCCACTCAAAAAAGGCTTTTTTAGTGAAATCAGCGACCATCCGCGCCTTGGGCGGCCGCTCAGCTCTCCGGGCGGGCGCTCAGCTCTCCTGGGCGGCCGCTCAGCTCTCTGGGCAGGCGCTTGGAGCCTGTCTGGAAAAATTTATGATGAATCTTATTTTGGCCATAACTTGATTTCTACTCGTCAGAATTTGGCGATTCAACTGCCCACGCGAAGCTATTGAGATTCTCTACAACTTGAAAATGGCATTGGCTTCCAATTCTGATCACTTTTTATCATATATTCTTTAAAAGCTCTTTTCTTCATATAACTGATACCTGAAATGCACTAACACAAAAACACATCAAAATACCAAAAACTTGAGTCCAAAACACCAATTTAAGCTTGTAATAAAGCATTCCAAGTGGATATAAAATCCACTTATCAGATGTGTTGAAGGTTGAGGTTGAGATGACTATGTTGGTTTATAATATGTCCTGATGGAGGGTTGAGTTGGTTGAGGTTGAGAAGTTTGAGGTTGGTGAGAGATGATATTTTCTGATGGCTGTTGTGTTGGCTGTGATGTGTTGGTGGGTTGGACATCAGGGTAAACATATGTGTATATATATGGATCAGCATTTACCAAGATCTGTTTTATTGACTGAGAAATCTGTAAGGGTCTCAGCACTTGTTTCTTATTGTCAGCATTTAACAAATCATTAAAATCCCTTTTTGCCAGCTTAAAGGGTGCAATTAAATCACTGGTAGGTTGGGGTTCATTACAACATAAAGCATATATAAGCTGACAGAATCTAGCAAAGTATACTACATTCATATCCTCTGTCATCCTATCCCATATGAAACCTAGCACAACACTTGCAAAATCAAAATGAGTTTGATGAATAAGGGCATACCCGATTTGCTGACTTATGATGGGAATAGCATCAAAGTTGGAACATTTATTGGTGAATGCCTTAGTGATATAATCAAAGAAAAAGCTCCATTTCTTTCTGATATTTGATCATTTCAGTTGACCCACCTTTCCCAAACCGTTCTCATAGCCCAGTCTGGCCATAAGCTGCTGAAAGACAGGATCCTCCACTGTTGAGAATGTGCAACCTTCAGGTAAGTGGAGAGCTTTACGAACTGCTCTAGGAGTAACCACATGCTCGACATCTCCTGATGTGAAAATAATGCTTGGAGTACCAGTAGCACCACCATCATCAAAAAGCCCAGTTCGCCAAAATGTCAGCACTTGTTGGCTTGAAATAGTTTGAGGTTGGGTCAAAGCATACCCAATCTCACTATAGGCTAATAAATCTTGCACAAAGTGCAGATCTGATGGAGCTTCAACCTTATTCAAGATTGCAGCATAGTTATTTGGTACGAACTTGGCTCCATCAACAATTAAATCCTTGGGCGCCATCAGAAATAAGTGAGAATTTAGTTTTCCTGAAAGGTGTTTGATGAAATGTCTGTATAAAAACCATCAGAAAATGTGAGAGAGAATAAGAAAAGAGAGAGAGTGAGTAGAATAAAAATGAACATAAAAGATTTGAAAATCTTTTATCTCTTTTACTTAGACACCCCACGTGATAGCAGTTAATGAGTAGTGGAACAGACTTTTACACCTGTCAGCCATGCAACAGTTAAGGCAAAAGTTAATGGGCACGGTAAATAAGTAATGATTACTTGCACGTTCAGTTTTAAAAAAAACTGTTCCCACTAAACAAATGATTATTACTGCTTTAACTCACATAAACCAATATTCTGAGAAAATATAACCGTTCACGTAATGACCAAAAATAAACCTAGTAAATAAATTATGCCATGTAAGCATCAGAACTTGATTATTATCAGAATTTAAAAATCATCAGAATATGGCTCCTTAACTCGAAAAGTGAATGTTTATTCCTGTAATTCTTCACACAATACTGATATGGGTACATCAGAACTTAATCATCAGAACTTCCATCAGAAATTGTCCTCGGAATTTATGCAACTAACAATTAAACTGTTCATCTAAAACAACATTGATCACCACAGTAATTTTCATCATTCATAAGGAGTGTAAGTGTGTGCATTTAGCTAAATATCAGACAAAGAGTAAAGTTTGATTCATTTCAATAATCTTAGAAATAAGGCATAACTAAGAACTTTGCTTAAAATCTGTCATTATTCTGAAGTCTACTATAGAATGAGTTCATGCATGAGTCCACCTCAACTGTTTTGTGCTTATTTTATGCATCTTTTGAAATTCCTTTTTACAGTGGCTTCTCAGTATAAGTGAGTCACGACTGCTTATCAGAATTTATGCCGTTATCAGAGTATTTCTCCAGTAATCATAGAATGTGAAAAGTCACCAAGAAAATTTATTTTGCTTTTCTAATGCATATTACTTAATACCAGCAATGCACTTGGGTCTTCCCTTCCACATTTTTACTCTAGATGATATTTATTTCTCTTCTTAGAGAATAAAATTATTAGAGAATAAAATTATTTCCAATTAAATAATAGCCTATAGGGTCACACAAATAGAGCACTTAATGGAATAGTTAATTTAAATTATGGATTTAAATTAATTGATAATTATTTGAATTTTATTAATATTAAGTAAGACTTAATTGAGATAATATAAATTCGAATTAAAGGGAATGTTTTTGCCCATAATAATTAAGTATGACTTAGTTATTAATTAAATAATAGAAATTCGTTTTTATTATTTAATCCTATACCTACTAGGGTTGGGCTTTGATGTTATGGACCTTTTAATTAGTCATTATAAATAGATAATGATAGGTTAAGAGGTAAGTAACGTTTTGGAGAAAACCCTAGCAGCAAAGAGAGGCAGAGGCAATCCGGATTGTCAAGAAGGAGGCTAGTACATTTATTCCGTAGTCAAGTTCGTGAGACGTTCTTGGAGGTGATCGTGTGGATACCATATAGGTGTTTCTCCGAGAGGTAGACACAAAGCGTGATAGCTTGGATCTCCGTTGAGTTCGTGAAAGTTAAGCTCTTGAAAGGTATGATTCGTTATCTCCATAATCTGCCCACAATTATACATGGATCCTGTTCTTGGGTTTTGAAATTTTTATTTTATTTACGTTTATCCACTGCGTTTTATGCCTCGGAACCCAACAAGAACTTCCATCAGAACTTGTCCTCAGAATTTATGCAAATGACACTTAACTGTTTGTCAAAAACAACTTAATCACCACACTAATTTTCATCATTCATATGGAGTGAAAGTGTGTGCATTTAGCAAAATATCAGATAAAGATAAAAGTCTGATAAACTTCAGTACATCTTAGAAATAAGGAATAACTCAGAAAAGTGCTTAAAATCTGTCATCAATCATGAAGTCTACTATAGAACAAATTTATGCAAGAGTCCACCTCAACTATTTGTGCTCATTTTATACATCTTTTGAAATTCCGTTTTACAGTGGCTTCTCAGTGTAAGTGAGTCATGAATGCTTATCAGAATTTATGCTGTTGTCATAGTATTTCTCCAGTAATCAGAGAATGTGAAAAGTCACCAAGAATATTTATTTGCTTTTCTAATGCATATTACTTAATACCAGCAATGCACTTGGGTCTTCCCTTCCACATATTTACTCTAGATCTCAAAGGAGTACCTGACTTTTTTTCTTTTCTTTTCTTTTCTTTTCTTTTAATAAGTGAGACTTATCAGCATTTAGTTCATCCTTAAGATTTACTGACATCAGAATCGAACAGATAAGAAGCAATAATCTAGTTTGTGACTTAGTAATAAGATACACAAAGTAAACTTGACTAAGCTCGAAATCAGAATTTGCTTGTGTTAATGAGTTTCCACATAAACAACTAATTCAAACATGGGATTTCTAGTATGTTAAAGACTACTAGGTCAGCATCTAGCACAGTTATCCTCATTGGATTGAATAGTCACTGAACAATCAAAACACTGTCAGAGTTTAAAGATCCACATCAGATAACAATCAGCATTTAATGAATTTCGATTTTATGCACAGATTATATGAAAATAAAACAATTTGTAAACACTGATCATAAAGTCTGATGCATGAGAACAAAAACTAAGCAGATTTAGAGAAAGAACCTGAAACCATTCAAAGTTCATTTACCAGTCGTATAAAGGTAGCTTCACATAGTGGTTTTGTGAAGATATCTGCTAGTTGTTGTTCTGTTGAAACAAAGTGCAATTCCATTGTACCTTCCATCACATGTTCCCTTATGAAATAGTACCTAATGCTGATGTGCTTTGTCATTGAGTGTTGAACTGGATTACCTGTCATAGTAATAGCACTTTGATTATCACAGTAAATAGGGATTTTAGTGAATTCTAACCCATAATCCAGTAACTGATTCTTCATCCAAAGAATCTGTGCACAACAGCTTCCTGCAGCAATATATTTTACTTCTGCAGTTGATGTGAAAATTGACTTCTGTTTCTTGCTAAACCAAGAAACCAATCTGCCTCCAAGAAATTGGCAGCTTCTACTAGTGCTTTTCCTGTCTATTTTGCATTCTGCAAAATTTGCATCTGAGTAACCTATTAGCTAAAAATCTGATTCTCTAGGATACCACAATCCCAGATCAGCTGTACCCCTAAGATACTTGAAAATTATTTTCACAACTGTTAAGTGAGGTTCTCTTGGATCTGCTTGAAATCTTGCACAAAGACAGGTAGCATATATGATATCAGGTCTACTTGCAGTTAGATAGAGTAGTGAGCCAATCATACCTCTGTAATCAGTAATTTCTACTGATGTACCAGTATCCTTATCCAATTTTGTTGCAGCGGCCATAGGAGTGGATGCACTTGAACAGTCTTGCATTCCAAATTTCTTCAACAATTTTCTGGTGTACTTAGATTGACAAATAAAAGTTCCTTCTTCATTCTGCTTGACTTGAAGGCCCAGAAAATAGCTAAGTTCTCCCATCATACTCATTTGATATTTTGACTGCATTAACTTGGCAAACTTCTTACAAAGTCTATCATTTGTAGAACCAAAAATGATATCATCAACATATATCTGCACCAAAAGTAAGTCCTTTCCATGGTTGAGATAAAACAATGTTTTGTCAATAGTTCCTCTGTTAAATCCACTTTCCAGAAGAAACTGAGCTAAGGTCTCATACCATGCTCTTGGAGCTTGCTTAAGGCCATAAAGTGCTTTATCAAGTCTGTAGACATGATGAGGAAATTTTGAATCTACAAAACCTGGAGGTTGTTCAACATATACTTCTTCTTCCAATTCTCCATTAAGAAAAGCACTTTTTATATCCATTTGAAAGACTGTAAACTTTTTGTGAGCAGTATAGGCCAAAAATATCCTTATGGCTTCCAATCTAGCAACTGGTGCAAATGTTTCATCAGCCTTGCTTTATACCTTTTGCAACCAGCCTTTCTTTATTCCTTGTAATTATGCCATCACTATTAGTTTTGTTTCTGAACACCCACTTTGTACCAACAACAGATCTGTTCTTTGGTCTTGGCACTAGGGTCCAGACTTTATTTCTTTCAAATTCATTTAACTCTTTCTGCATTGCTTGCACCCAATCAACATCTTGAAGAGCTTCTTCCACTTTTTTTGGTTCACTCTGAGAAAGAAAAGAATGATAGAGACATTCATTTGATGTTGTTGTTCTAGTTCTAATACCTGCTTCAGGATCTCCAATAATCAAGTCAGGTGTATGTGCTTTAATCCACTTCCTTGCAGATGGAAGATTATCTCTAGAACTGGATGCTCCCCCATGATCCATGTTGTCTCCATCAACATTATCTGATGCTCCCCCTGAAAGTATGCTCTCTGAGTTGGATCCTTCAGAATTTGAGTTTATAGAAATATCAGAACTTGAGTTTCCAGAATTATTAGAACTTGGCCCATCAGAACTTGATAAATCAGAACTTGAAGAGCCTGTTCTTGGTTCTTATGCTTCTTGAGATGTGGTTTGATCTTCAATATGCTCCCCCTACACAGGTGCATTTTCCTTTGGCGTAGTTACCACAGTTTCAATAACATCAGAGTTTAACCCATCAGAGTTTGCAGTATCAGGATTTAGACTATCATGATTTACAGTATCAGAATTTAAAACTTCATTCTCAAATCTCAGCTGATCATGATCATTAACATCTTCAAGTCCTGTAATCTTCTTATCATCAAAAGAGACATTGATAGATTCCATGACAACCCTTGTTCTTAAATTGTAGACTTTGAAGGCTTTTGTGGAAAGTGGATATCCAACAAAAATTCCTTCATCAGCTTTTAGATCAAATTTAGATAGCTATTCAGGATGAGTCTTAAGAACAAAACACTTGCATCCAAATACATGAAAATACTTCAGATTTGGCTTCTTTTTCTTCACCATCTCATATGGTGTCTTTCCATGATTGTTGATAAGTGTTGCATTCTAAGTAAAAGAAGCAGTCTGCACAGCTTCAGCCCAAAAATAGGTTGGTAACTTTGCTTCATCAAACATAGTTCGTGCAGCTTTAATAAGAGTTCTATTCTTTATTTCAACAACTCCATTTTGCTGTGGAGTTCCAGGAGCAGAAAATTCCTGCTTGATTCCATGGTCTTTGCAGAACTCTTCCATAATCACATTCTTGAACTCAGTGCCATTATCACTTCTTATGATTTTCACGGAGTCTTTAACCAATTTATCCAGTTGTTTTACATGATCAATCAAGATAGATGCAATTTCACTTTTTTTGTGCAAGAAATACACCCATGTGTATCTGGTGAACTTATCCACTATGACCATAGCATATTTCTTCTTTGCAATAGACATGACATTCACTGGACCAAATAGATCAACATGTAGTAGGTGATAAGGCTAAAGAATTGAAGATTTAGTCTTGCTCTTGAATGAAGATTTTCTTTGTTATGCCTTTTGACAGGAATCACAAAGGCCATCAGGAGCAAATACTGATTTTGGCAGTCCTCTCACAAGATCTTTCTTGACAAGTTCATTTATATTCTTAAATTTTAAATGAGAGAGTTTCTTATGCCAATCCCAGGTTTCTTCAATTAATGCTCTTCTTAACAGACAGATTATAGAACCATCAGAACTTGTTGAAAGCTTGGCTTCATAAATGTTACCATGCCTGTATCCTTTCAGAACACCTTTGCCTGTAGATTTTCTTACAACTTCACAGTGTTCTTCAAAGAAATCCACATGATAACCTCTATCACAGATTTGACTAACACTCAGCAGATTGTGGTTAAGTCCTGAGACTAGAGCTACTTTTTCAATGATGACATTCCCAAGATTGATATTGCCATATCCCAGAGTTTTTCCCATGTTGCCATCTCCATAAGAAACACCTGGGCCAGCCTTCTCCACAAAGTCTGATAGCAGGGCTTTATTTTCAGTCATATATCTTCAACATCCACTATCCAGAACTAGGATGCTTTTCCTGTTGCCCTGCAATCACAAAGACCACTAATGATTAGTTTTAAGGACCCAGACTTGCTTGGATCCTTTGGCCTTATTAAGTTTGTTAACATTTGCAGTGGATTTAACATCAGAGTTTATGTCAACAATTTTCTTATCAGAATTTACAGTATCAGACTTTGCATAAGAACTTACACTAGAAGGAACAATGCTAACTTTCTTTAAAGAAGGTTTTATTTGATAATAATCATAGTACAAACTATGATATTCCTTACAAGTATAAATGGAATGCCATAAACTACCACAATGAAAACAAGGATTTTGCGGCCTATATCTAACAGACTGACTCTTAACTCCTGATTTTAAATGTAAGGAGTTTATGTTCTTATTCTTCCTGTAAAAAGAAGCCAGATGGTTAGAATTTCCACAGTTATAACATTTATTTCTAGGAGCATTAGGAACAGGCTTATAATTATTGCTTTTATCTCACACCTTCCTTTCCATTCCTATTTTTCCTAGGTGGCTTTACCTTGTTTACATTCTTAACATCTTTCAGCTTATGCTTAAGCTGCTTCTTTGTCATCAAGCCTATGTTAACTTCAGTTGGCTTATCCTGTTTTGGTTTGTCAAAAGTTAATTTCTCTTTAACTTCTGATTTATCAGTATCAGACTTTACATCTACAAACTTAACAGGATTTACCTTTGGCTTTTGTTTAACAACTATAGTCTCAATTTCTACCGTTCCTTTATTATTCTTATCATCTCCATAACCTAAGCCCTCTTTCCAATTTCCACTACTTAACAAATTTTGAGTTGTTCTGCCAGAGTTAGTCCAAGTCCTGATAATCTCTCTTTCCTTTTCTAACTCAGTTTTTAGAGATTCATTCATTTTAAGCACTTCATCTCTAACATAGAAAACATCATCTCTATCTTTCTGAGTTTGATGGAACATAACTAACTCATTTTCTAAATAATCATTCCTCTTTTTATAAGCAAGATTTTCAGAATTTAATCTTTCACATGTTAAAGTTTGATCTCTATAACTAATGAACATGGTCTTAAGTTATCTTCTTAACTCAGTAATATCATCAGTATGAAAAGCATATGTTGTTTGAGGTACCTTTAACTCAGCAGCTTCAAAATTGCTATCAACATTTGCCATCAAGGCATAGTTCACCTCACTTTTAGAATCTGAAGTGTCTGTCCATCTTTTCTTCATTGTGACAAAAGCCTTGCCTTTGTCACTTTTTCCTTTCTTGCAATCAGGAGATATTTGGTCTTTCCCACCACAGTTGTAGCATTTGACATTTGAGTAATCTCCTCTGTCAGACTTTCCTCCTTTGCCTTCAGATTTTCTGAAACCTTTCTTATCATAACTTGCACCTTTCCTGGAAAACTTCTTTCCCCTTCTGAATTTCCTGTAAGCTATCTTTGTGATACCCTTCACCATAAGAGCACACAATTTCATCATCTCTTCATCAGCATCTATCTCAGATAGACTTTCAATTTCTGAATCCTCATCACTATCAGAACTTGATGACTCAGTATTAGACTTTGTGATGAGTGCCTTTCCTTTGCCTTTCTTTGAGACAACCACTTTAGGGGATTCCTCCTCATCCTTAAGAGCAATTGTTCTTGACTTTCTCCCATTCCTCTTGCTTCTTTGTTCCATCTCAAGTTCATAAGTCTTGAGCATACCATAAATTTCATCAAGAGTAGTTTCATCAAGAGCATAGTTGTCTCTTATAGTAGTTGCCTTCAAGTCCCAACTTTCAGGAAGAGCTAAAAGGAATTTAAGATTGGTATCTTCAAGATCATATTTCTTATCCACCAGTGACAGATCATTCAAGAGTTTGACAAATCTGTCATATAAACTAGTTAATGACTCATCAGGTTTAGAGTCAAAGTATTCATACTCTTGAGTGAGTATAGTCTTCCTGTTCTTCTTAATTGAATCAGTTCCCTGGAATCTTGTCTCCAAGGCATCCCATATCTCCTTTGCAGTCTTGCAATTAATTACCCTGTTTGACATGACATTATCAATGGCACTATGCAGCAAATGTCTTAACTTTGCATCCTTTGCAATAGATGAGATATCTTCAGCTGTGTATTCACTTTTCTCCTTTGGTACAGACTTTGCTGGCTGATCTGCAACTACAACAGAGAGCTTGGTTAGCTTATGTGGTCCTTCATTAATTCTGTCAAGGTATTTTGGATCTGTAGCTTCCAGAAATATAGTCATCCTCACTTTCCATATGGAATACTCAAAAGGTTTCAGTATGGGAACTCTAATAGTCTCATATCGATTATGGATTTGAGTCTTTGGAGTTTCTTCAGTTTTGGTGGACTTGGTTGGAGTTTTCTCTTCTTCAGACATGATTATTTTGGATCTTTACTATATATGTGTTAACAGACTGCTCTGATACCACTTGTTAGGTCACACTCACTGTAGAAGGTGGTTGAATATAGTGTTTACTACAATCAAATCGAATATAAGAACTCAAGTAACAGAACACAGATTTTATTCAACACAATAAACTCTGTTACAAAGAACTGTTCTCTCTCAGTGATGAACAAATTATCACGAGAGCTGCTAGGGTTACAAAGAATAATATCCTCGAATAAGATAACACATATAGTGTAAACCCTATGTCTGTGTTTATATACTACACAGTTACAAGATAATCTTCTAATTGATATCGAATATAATTCTTCTTCCTAATATATATATATATATATATATCAATCAGTTATCTTTTCTTCCAAGTATTCTATTCTTCATAGAATTCTTCTCCATGCATATTTCTTCTTATATTTTAGCTCGATCTTCTTTCCTTTCAATCAGCCACCTTCCTTATCTGAACGTCTCCTTAAGTCCTGATATTATCTCCTGATAAATATCTCCTGATAACCTAAGTTCTGACTACTTAAGTTCTGATATCTTAAGACCTGACTTCAGTATAAGTACTGATTTCCAGTTAAGTACTGATTTGTCCTGTTAAGTAAGATCTGAAAACTAAACACAAATCATCATTAGACATGACATCACAAATATATCTAACAGTGTGGTTGAAAAGAAAAAATAGAACTCTAGTTGAAGCTGCAAGGACAATATTGCAGGATGCTTGCCAACCTGTTTTTGGGAAGTAGCTGTTAACACAACATGTTATACTCAGAACAGATATTTACTGAACAAAAATATTGGCAAGTCACCCTACTCAATCTTGTCAAAAAGAAAGCCTACTGTTAAGCATCTTCATGTATTTGGAAGCAAGTGCTTTGTTTTAAAGGACAACTCTGAGTATGTTGGGAAATTTGACTCTAGAGTATTTGAAGTTATCTTTCTTGGATATTCACTGGAAAGGACTGCCTACAGAGTTTATGTGGGAAAATAATGGAAATTACATATGTGACATTTGATGATGACAAGTATTCAGGCTTGGAATGCCTTGATGAGAATGAAGCTGAAACTTTAAAATTTGATAATCTCAACCTTGATAGTGATCTTGAAAATGAAGTTGAAAATAATACAGACAATAGAGTGGAGGAAGAGACAAGTGAACCCATGAATATTGACAATAAATATTCATCTCAAGAAAGAAGCTTACGTGACTTTGATGGCACAAAATCTGGAGGAGAAAGAGATGATAGTTTTGCAAGCCATGCCAATAATGAAGAAAATGAGGACAATCCTAGTCATCAAAATCATCACACCAGAAAATGGGATAGAAGTCACACAAGAGACACTATAATTGGTGATCTTAATGCTGGAGTGAGGACTAGAAGTGCCACTGCAAATGAATGCTTGCATGTATGCTTTCAGTCTCAAATTGAGCCTAAGGAAACTAAAGAGGCTCTACCTGACCCTCATTCGAAAACTGCTATGCAAGAAGAGCTTAATCAATTTGAAAGAAATAAAGTTTGGAAATTAGTTCCTGCACCAAGAAACAAAAGCATTATTGGAGCAAAATGGGTGTACATGAACAAAATGGATAAAAATGGTTTTGTGAGAAGAAACAAAGAAAGATTTGTTGCCAAGGGCTACTCACAAGAAGAAGGAATTGTGTGACGCTCTCAAACTCGGGGTTAGGAATGAGGATCCACGACACTAAAATCATTATTAAAATATAAAAACATAAATAAAATAAACCCCGAAAAGCTACAAGGATCTACACAGGATAAAGTATGAGACAAGATCACAACTACCAACCAGAAATAATTATTATTATACAACCTTTATCAAATTATTCAAAACACGATCCCGATTTGGAATCGCCAGATAACCTAATTGTATCTGATTTTCAACTTTTATATCTCAACCAAACTACCAATGCTTCTTCAGACCATTTTCTACCTGATCTGGCACCTGGAATCTAACTGTGCGGAAAGGACCGCTAGGAACAGTCTTATGAGCGATGCGCCTAAGTCTGGCCATCTTCTTTCCTAACTTTCAAGGTTAGATCAATGCAAAAAATGAGCTAGAAGTCTCAGCAAGTAACTAATATAAACGGTTCTAGTTATCAAAATAATACGTGGCAGTAACTTATTAAAATTAGAAAGGATCTTCGAGATAAGGGTTCAAGAAATTAAGGTTAAAATCATGGACAACTCAACTTTAGGAACAAGTTACGGGATTCTCGAGTAGGTTTTAACAAACTTTGGAAAGCTTCAATTAACATGTTTTCAATTTCAACTCAAAATGTATTATAGAAATAGTGCTTAGAGCATAATTAAACCTTTTACTTTCTCTTTTATCAACCTTTGAACCCTCGATTTAAATATCCATTTTTTAAACATAATACAGGTGATCAGCCCGTGCTGACCTCCATCCGGTCAGAAGATACCTATGGCATTATTTCAGCCGATAATGCTGGACTAGCCTCGCTAGCCTCTTACGCGAATGGACTAGCCCCGCTAGCCTCTTACGTCCTTATCCAATCTTTAGGAATTCATTGAAAACCTTTATTTTGGAAAAATATAGTACTTTTAAACTTAACTCATTTTCAAACATTACCAGCCCTTTTGAATTATTTAGACTCTTTCAAGTCGAAAATCATTCTCAGTTTCATTTCAAGAATTCAGGTGGAATAAACAAAAGTATATGAAATAAAGCATTAGTTAGGGAAACGATCAAGATTAAGCATATATATTATCAATATTACCAAGCAAGGCTATTTTAAGGAAGGAATGTCAATAAAACGCAAGTGCTATAAATGTGGGGATCTATGTTACACGGTATTAATTAGGAAAATGATTCATCGGAAAGTATAGGGAAATATGGTACTTTAGGGAACACGATATTAATATGAAACATGGTCAACGTATTTGAAAATAAATGAACTAATATCAAAGTTTATTAACAAGATCCAATAATAATATTACTATGGTCATTCTCTTTATCAATGCATAACATAAACATTTTATGTGATCATTTCACAAGAAAAGGCAGAGTTACTTGCCTCAAGAGCTTTACTTTTTCATATAGGTTGAGTTACTGCCACCTAGAAGTTCCTTCCCTTTCCTAGTTTGAACGCCTTTGATTTCCAAATCTACAATATCAAACATATCCTAGTTAGGAACCTTGCCAACAATCGACGTTTCTCTAAACGTCTAATTCCTACCCCCATTCGTTTTACTTAAACCAACTCATACTTTCGTATATATGTTGAGTGGAATTTATGTCACTTTATAACACTCTGTAAAGCTTTGAATAGGTGTTTTATACTCAAGTTGTTGGTGTTTTTAATGTGTTTTGTAGTGTTTTTGCATTTCAGGCATTTAACAGGAATTCAGGTGAATTGGCATTGTTTTGATGCTAATATGGTGTTAGGATGGTGTCTAGAATAAAAGCTCGTGAAAAAATCAACTCAAATCAGCAAGAAAAGAAGAAAAGCAGAATTTTTTCCAGAGAGTCAGCGCCCGCGCTGTAGTAGCGCGCGGCCGCGCCAGGAGTACAGAGATGCAGCCCGCCCGCGCTGTAGTAGCGCGCGCCCGTGCCAGGCCGAATTTATGGAATCCTATTTCTACTCTGATTTTGATCCCGAAGACTTCTAATCTGCATAGGCTGCTATATAAACATAACTTAAGGTCGTTTCTCATAACAAGACGTACCAGAGTTTAAGGAGAAGGCGTAAGAAGACCGTAGAGCACAATTCAACCAAGGCGAAGAGGATCTAGTTTATACTTGTGATTCTTTGTTTTAAGTTGTAACTTTGGATGCTAGTTTTCTTGCTTGTGAACCTATACTCTTGTTTCATACTTGGTTTATTATTTATTCAGTATAAAGACTACGTTTATTATACCATACTTTCATCAGAACCCACGTTGATGATGAGTCCGATTATGGGCTAATCGTTATCGTGGGGTTCTAACGGATTTATGTATGGATTTCTTTAGTTAATTCATTTCGATGCCTTAGTGTGTGGTGATTATATGAAAACCTAGTATTGGTTGTGCTTATTCGTTTTATGAGCATCGTGAACTTATAAGATAGCGTGTTAATCTTTAATGAAGCGAAAGTGAATTTAAGGGTTTGGAACTTGCCATGCTAGTATAGGTTCATGTATTTGATATGCATGATTCGTAGGTAATTTTAACCATCTTACTTGCCCTATATAATCACGATAGATAACTTGTGCATTAAACCGTTATGTTGTCAAATTCTATAGACATATAGAATCTCAATATAATTGGTGTCTATTCAGCTTCTATCTCTTTTGTGGATGTCTAGTAGTATGGTATTCGTACAACAAAAGTTGGCTTTTATCAGTTTCATGTTATCTGATTAGTGTCATCACCATTGCATGCTAAGGTTAAGAATAAAAAGGCTATTGAATGAAGTATTTAATGAAGTTAGAATCCCATGTTTGTGTCATATAGTATTCAACTCTCTTTATTCTCTTAGTTAATGTTCTTTATATAATCTCTTAGTTAATCTTAGTTATAAACAACCTCAATTTGTTATTCGTCTTAGCATTGGATAATAACAATACCTTTGTTGCATAAATACATTGATTAAAATTAATCTAAACCAGTCCCTGTGGGAACGAACTAGAATTAATTTTATATTACTTGCGATCATGTATACTTGCGTGAATATTCAAGAAAAACAACACAAATATGCGTATTTGACCGTGCAATGTGAGGTCCACAAAAGACTTATACAATAATACCCATGTAGCGAGCGTTAGGTTAGTGGATCCCAGACTATAAAAAGCCTTAGGTCACTAGGCACAAAGTCCCCTAAGAACTTAATAACTCGAGTACTAAAGAGCCCACTCGTGATCAATTTTGCATAAACACATATTTTTTTGTCTTTTTTTTCTTTTTTTTTCAATTTCTGAGCGAGTGCGTTTCGCTCCATCTTGTTCAACCCTAGACTACTCATATAAAATGAGCCGGCTACTAGCCATTTGACACCTAGCCACAACAACTAGCAATGAAATCCAATTTTTTCCATTTTTTTAAATATCCATGTTATTTTATCATTAAGAGAATATCCTAAATTCTAAATATAAACAAGCGATTAAACCTCGACAAACAAATAAATCATGACCATGATCTAGCCCTCAACCAACCTATAAGACTTAGTGAAATACAATTGTCTCTAGCATGCAAATCAACTCAATAAGACTTAACATCACTAAGCACGATATCACTACACTATCAATATCATGAATTAATCGGAAAAATTATCTAAGGGATCATGTTATTATGCAAATGCATGAACTATATGAACATACTATCATACTGAAATAAAAAAACTACAAAAAAATAAAAAAACTACTACATGGAAAATATGCAACTATATGAACTAAGCTATCATGAATATGCAAACTATATGAGACTCACACAAAACACATAATCCTTAACTACTACCCCCAAACTTAAAATATTCACTGTCCTCAGTGAAGGTAATAGCAAGGAATCAGGCATACCTAATCTGAATCAGGGTCACCACCCTCAAGGGGTGGAATGTCAGGACAGCTTAGAGGCGGATATACATAATCCTCACCGAATACTGGCCACTGGATGTCAACTCATGTTGCTCTGAATGCAGTCCCCAATGCCTGGGTGAGGTCATGTGGAAACCTGCTATGAATGTAATGTATCGTATCCATCCTCCTAGCTAAACGCCTATACTGCTTCGTACTCAAACCAGCACTGCCCTGTGCTTCCTCCTGTTGCTGCTGCTGCGATCCCGAATGACCGGTCTCTCCCAACTCAGCTCTCCAAGCTACCTTGCTTTCCTGCACCGTACCACCAGCATATGCCTGAGGAGTTGGTCTTCCACTTGGCAGATGGTCATAAGAATATCCAATCCCCTTAGGATCGGGCTTCCCACCATACCACTCTGTCATATTCAACAGCGTCGAACTATCAATTGGGGCACTCGGGAGCTGCAGCTGCTCATGTACGGGCCAATGAACTCTAACCGCCACACACAGCTTCGTCACAATAAACGCATATGGTGTCGAACCCGTAGTACTCCCTCGCAAGAACCTCAGAATACCCTGATAAATCACCATCCCAAGATCCACATAGTTTCCCTGCTGAATTCCCACAACAAACATGCACGCTCCACAGTAATATCATGCATGTGAGAAGATGGCATGATGTTAGCAGAAATAAAAAAATTCCATGCACGCACAAACCTGTTCATGCACGATGCAGGGATAGTGGCATACTCGTTCGTGCCCTTCTTGAACTTCCAGTGAGTCTCAGGCACACACAGGGTAGCAACAATCAAATCCAAGTTAAACTCCTCCGGAATCTTTTTATTCTAATTCTCCTGATCCGGCCTCCTCTTGGGCTGCTCAATCGCCCTACGAATAGTCTCAGTATTGTACTCCACCGTCATCCCCCTAACCACCATGAAACCATTCTTCTCCGCCTTAGCATTCGCGTAGAACACACGCACCACACTCATGGGCACAGCAGCGGGTGTCTCGCAAAAAGCAACTCAGTCCATCTCCAAGATCATCTCCAACAACTTACCATCTTTCCTTGATGGGAGAAAACCACGCTCCTTGGCTATAGGCTTCGAAAGCAGCCTCACATACTCCGCCTCATCCTCGGGAGTTGAAAGTCTAGGCCTCACACCACCCGCACTCGAAGAATCAGTGGTGTAGCTTCTTACTTGGGTTCGCTGTCTTTTTGGTGCCATTGAGATCGAATCAGCTTGAGAGAATAGAAGTTTGCAAGAGAGATTTGTGTATTTGAGAGTTTGAGAAGTGATAGAGAAGTTTGGGTATAAGTGTGTGTGTATATAGGAGTTTAGGAATATATTTGGTTATGGGAAAGGAGTGGGAATTGATTATGGGAATAATGGGAATAATTGGTTTGATTTGGAGAGGGAAATATGGGATATGGGTGAGTAAAAATCGGGTACAAATTGAATTTGTATTGAAGTCCCCGATTTTCTCTTTATTCTGCCTTAATTTTTTTTTCACAAATAGTGACCCAGCGCGGCCGCCCCGCCTGGCAGCGCGGGCGCGCCGTGCTTCTGGAAAACCAGCGCGGCCGCGCCGTGCTACTGACTTTTCAGCGCGGCCGTCCCGTTTCTCAGCGCGGGCGCACCGTGCTACTATAGTTGGCACTGAACTTTTTTGATTTTTTTTGTTTTTTTTATATTTTTCTCCTTTCTTTCTTCTTCCTCTATCTACTAATGCACAACAAACTTGGGTTGCCTCCCAAGAAGCGCTTGCTTTACGTTATTAGCTTGACGTAGAATCTCGAGATCAAGTAGACAATAGAACGACACTAACCACCTCACAGTTTGCCTATCCACATAGTAGTGCTTCAACCTCTGACCATTCCCATTAAACGCTTGGCCTGGATCATTCTCAAAAATCTCCACAGCTCCATGCGGAAACACAGTTTTGATTATAAAAGGCCCAGACCATCTCGACTTCAATTTTCCAGGAAAAAGATGGAGATGAGAGTTAAATAATAGAACTTGTTATCCCGGCACAAATGTCTTGAGCACTAGACCCCTATCGTGCCACCTCTTGACTTTCTCCTTATACAGTTTGTTGTTTTCAAATGCTTGAAGCCAAAATTCGTCGAGTTCATTCAATTAAAGCATTCTTTTCTTACCAGCTGCATCCAGATCAAGGTTTAACTTCTTCAAAGCCCAATACACTTTATGCTCGAGCTTTACAAGCAAATGACACCCCTTACCATAAACCAACTGAAACGGCGACATTCCTAACGGAGTCTTGTATGCTGTTCTATATGCCCAAACAGCTTCATCAAGCTTCAAAGATCAATCCTTCCTTGATGGACACACAGCTTTCTCTAGAATATGCTTGATCTCTCTATTAGACACCTCAGCTTCACCAATAATCTAAGGATGGTAGGCTGTAGTGATGCGATGATTCACATTATACCTTTGCATCATAGCAGTGAAACTGTGATTGCAAAAATGCAATCCCTCGTCATTGATTATGACTCTTGGAGTCCCAAATCGTGTGAATATCTGCTTATGAAGAAAATTAAGCACTGCCTTCACATCATTTATCGGTAAAGCCTTGACTTCAACCCATTTCGACACATAATCGACCTCCAACAAGATATACTGATTATTGAAAGATAAGACAAACGGCCCCATAAAGTCGATTCCCCAAACATCGAAGACCTCGACCTCGAGAAGCACATTAAGAGGCATCTCATCCCTTTTTGACATATTACACACACGCCGGCATTGATCACACTTCAAACCAAAGTGATGTGTATCCTTAAATAATGTAGGCCAGAAGAATCCCGCTTGAAGGACACGAGCTGCTTTCTTCTCTCCACCATAATGGCCTCCATAAGTAGTCGAATGACAGTCTCGCAAGATCCCCCCCCCCCCGTTTCGTTGTACGGAATACATCTCCTGATGATTTGGTCAGCTCCTTGCCTAAACAGATATGGTTCATCCCACATGTACCACTTAACCTAATGAAGAAACTTCTTCCTTTGAGCATAAGACAAGTCTGGAGGCATAATATTACTCACAAGATAGTTCACAATGTCTGCAAACCATGGTTCTTCTTCTTGCACCCCAAATAGCTGATCATCGGGAAAAGACTCATTTATCAAAGTCTTATCTTGTGAAGTTGCACTTGGGTCTTCCAAACGAGAAAGATGATCAACGAATTGATTCTCAGTACCTTTTATGTCCTTGATCTCTAATTCAAATTTCTGAAGCAAAAGAACCCATCTAATCAATCCAGGGTTCGAGTCCTTCTTTGAGACGAGATATCGAATTACAGCGTTATCAGTGAAAACTGTCACCTTCGTCCCAAGCAAATAAGATCGAAACTTCTCAACACCGTAGATAATGGCCAAAAGTTCTTTCTCAGAAGTAGTGTAATTCATTTGAGCACCATTGAGGGTTTTACTAGCATTGTAAACCACATGAAATATGTTGTTCTTTCTATGCCCAAGAACTGCTCCAACTGCATAGTCACTTACATCGCACATCATCTCAAAAGGTTCATTCCAATCAGGTGCAATTATGACAGGTGCCGTAATCAAACTCTTTTTCAAGCACTCAGAAGCAGCTAGGCATTCGTCATCAAACTTGAACGGGACATCCTTCTCCAGCAGATTGCACAAGGGTTTAAAATTTTTAGAGAAGTCCTTGATGAACCGCTTATAGAAACCCGCATGACCAAGAAAGCTGCGAACTCCCTTGACAGAAATTGGTGGAGGAAGATTTTCAATGACCCCCACCTTGGCTTTTTCCAACTCAAGACCTTTACTAGAGACCTTGTGACCAAGAATAATGCCCTGTCACATCATAAAGTGACATTTCTCCCAGTTAAAAACCAGATTGGTCTTAAAACACCTTTTAAGAACTGCACCGAGATTTTGCAAGCACTCATCAAATGAATCGCCAAACACAGAGAAGTCGTCCATTAACACCTCCACATTCTGACCAATCATGTCAGAGAAGATAGCCATCATGCATCTCTGAAATGTGGCCGGTGCTCCACACAAACCAAAAGAAACTCTTCTAAAGGCGAAAGTACCAAATGGACAAGTGAAAGTAGTCTTTTCCTGATCTTCTGGAGCAATGCAAATTTGATTATAGCCCGAATAACCATCCAGAAGACAGTAGTAGTCATGCCCAGCCAATATGTCAAGCATCTGATCAATAAAAGGCAGAGGGAGGTGATCCTTTCTCGTGGCTTTATTCAGCTTCCTGTAATCCATGCAAACTCTCCACCCCATGACTGTTCGAGTAGGAATGAGCTCATTCTTCTTATTAGCTACAACCGTGATACCTCCTTTCTTCGGCACACACTGAACTGGACTCACCCAAGAACTATCAGAAATGAGATAGATGATCCCTGCATCCAGCCACTTGAGAATTTCCTTCTTCACCACTTCTTTCATGATTGGATTAAGCCGTCTATGTTGCTCAACAGTAGGCTTTCTACCTTCCTCTAGCAGAATTTTATGCATGCAATAAGAAGGGTTGATTCCCTTAATATCTGTTATAGTCCATCCAATTGTCGACTTGAACTCTTTCAAAATTCTTAAGAGTTTTTCCTCATCACTACCTGAAAGTTCAGATGCAATAATCACAGGCAAAGTAGATGCATCACCTAAAAAGCATACTGTAATAACCCCAATTTTTGGAAATTTTTGAAACCCTTATGAATAGTGATTTTGCAGATTATGCTGAATAAGAACACTTTTCATGCCATACTATGTAGGGGTTCTGTTATTGATATTCTGAGATTTTATTAGTACTCTATATGGTATATAAGTGTATGTAAAGATCGTCAGATGCCAATTCCGAACACTTTGATTTTTCCCGAAAATCCACTAGATACCGAAAGAATTGAGTATAAGGTAACATGATTAAAAGGATTTAAATTCAAGGATTATGAGAGAGGATCATAAAAGGAATATAATGTATTGAGAAAGGTTAGGGGAACCCAAGTAATAAGATCCCGGGTATGATCCCTCAAACGATAAACGAAAACGAAAGTTAAGCGAACCGTATAACAGATCAGCGGTCATTAGCCAAATAATTAAAAGCTAATCAAAGAGATTAGTGGGGATGATGTCATCAAACCAATGAGAAGAGGTCAAAGGAGGGAGGGTGACATCACATGGTGACATAAGCATGACCAAGCAAGTGTGTTGTTGGATGATTGTGAGCCACACAATATTTACCATGGTAACAACCTAATTAACAAGCAAAACAAACACAAAAATCAAAAGCAACCAAAACAAAAACATTTTCTTCTTCCCCCACTCTTTGCTCTCGGCTTTTCCATGAAAAGCAAAGGAGAAAATTTCAAAAATCAAGCTACACACCTTCATAATTCAAGAGGTTTGTTTCTTTAGCTTCCATAATTCATAACTAAGATGAGCCATAAGTTTAAGCTCAAGATTCCATGTTTAACATAGCTAATCAATTCATCTAAGTTCTTGGTGAATAGTGTTTTCAAGAAACTAACTTTGTGTTTTCTTATGTTTTCTTCAAGATCCAAGCTTAGTAAAGATAGTTAGTGGTTATTTAAGGCTTCCTAAGTGATTCTCCACTCTCCAAGGAAGGTATAACCCCTCAAAACCTTAACTTTACTTTGAGTATTAGGTTTGGTTTTGTTTGTTATAGTTCATGAGAGCATGATTCTTATATGTTTAGAGTTTGGATGGAATTATAATGATTTTGGGTTATAAATCTTGGTTGTTGGTTGATGAACCATAAGTATAATTAGTAGCTCTTGTTTGAGATTGAATAAGTTGGTAAAATCATGAGGTTATGGACTGAGTTAGTAAGGTTTGGATGAAGTTTGGTGGTATTGGTGGTTATGGGTTGATTTGTGGTTGATTGTGGTTGATTGGAGTAGTTTAAAATTTGGTAATCACGTAAATATAGCCGTCGTAATGTCCGATTTACTTTAGACTATTTTTGCTCTTAACATTAGGACCCGTGAACTCACTGCTAGGTTTTGACCATTGCCATGATTAGATAGTTCATGTTACGAGCTTCGTTTTGATATGTGGTTCGTTTGATTCCGATGTACGGATTAGGAGAAACGACCGTTTTAAGTATCGGCGTTTCGCGAACGAACCATTACCCCTCGCCTTACTTTGAAACATAGGTTAAAGACCTTAAAGGACTAATTGGAGTATGAAACATCTATGTAAAGTGTATTAGGCAGTTGGTAAGGCACTCGCGAAAGAATCTCCTTAAAACCCTTAATGGTTAATTTATTAAAAATGGTGGAGCCGAGGGTACTCGAGCGACTTAAGTGAATCGTTAAGCGCAAAAGCGAACGTTAGGGTCTAATTGGTTAAAGTATAGATTCATAGGCGACTTTGGTTTAATTCCAACTTATATGTTGTTTATAGGTTACCAGACTCGTTCCAAGCCATTTGTAACCCCCAGTCGCTTAGGCAAGTTTTCTACCCGTATAACTGTTGTTGTGATGTATATGTGTATATGCATGGTCTTGTGATAAATGCATGTTTGTTATTAGCAAATTCTTGCGATATATTGTAGCATGTGATATGGTATATATGCATGCCTGTTTCGTATTCTTGATTTATATATCTGTTGGTACAAATGCTTATTAGTTGCATAATACCTATGCTAGAGATAAGCAGTAGTTGCGTATACCCTGAGGATAGGGACCCAAAGGTGAACCCTTTTCTAAAACCGGGAGTAGATGTTCCCGAGTATATGATATATATATATACAGTTATATATATATTGATATAGTTTTCAAAACTATTAATCGAATAAGGTTTATTCGATAACTTTATTTTATTTAATGAATATTACTTGAATATTCATTCGAGGACTTATGACTCAGTTTATATTATTTAATGAATATTATTTCGAATATTCATTCGGGGATTATGACTCTGTTTATTTTATTAATGAATATTATTTTGAATATTCATTCGGGGGCTTATGACTCCGTTTATTTTATTAATGAATATTATTTTGAATATTCATTCGAGGACTTATGACTCAATTTATATTATTTAATGAATATTATTTCGAATATTCATTCGGGGATTATGACTCCGTTTATTTTATTAATGAATATTATTTCGAATATTCATTCGGGGATTATGACTCCGTTTATTTTATTAATGAATATTATTTTGAATATTCATTCGGGGGCTTATGACTCCGTTTATTTTATTAATGAATATTATTTTGAATATTCATTCGAGGACTTATGACTCAGTTTATATTATTTAATGAATATTATTTCGAATATTCATTCGGGGATTATGACTCCGTTTATTTTATTAATGAATATTATTTTGAATATTCATTCGGGGGCTTATGACTCCGTTTATTTTATTAATGAATATTATTTTGAATATTCATTCGAGGGCTTATGACTCCGTTTATTTTATTAATGAATATTATTTTGAATATTCATTCGAGGGCTTATGACCCCGTTTATTTTATTAATGAATATTATTTTGAATATTCATTCGAGGACTTATGACTCTGATTATTTACTAAGTAATATTCTTTATTTTATTAAAGAATAATGTTTCGATAATCAAACTTATTTTTGATTATTCAAATAAAGATATTACTTTCGTATAAGTATATCTTTGGTTATTTAGTACCCATTTCAAGTATGAGTTTAACACTTCTACTTCGATTATTTTATAGAGATTATCCTTTTTGGGAATATTATTATTTAAATAATAATATTCAGATATTTTCTAATATATTGGGACTGATTTATTTTAAAAAATCAGCAGTACTCCAAACATTCTTAAAAATGTTTTCGAGTCTTCAAATTGACTTTTAAAGTTTAGAGCGGATCCCAAAACTCTTTTTCAAATTTAAGATCTTCCTTTTCAAGGGGACTTGAATACTCGTTCAAAAATCTAAAGGATCCGGCTCTGTGGTGTATTTTATATTCGCAACGAGGTTGCTGTTTTGATAAATGAATTGATTACTTACCCAACGTTCGGGAAGTAAGTCCATCTATTTGAGTCGGCATAAGCAACATGGGCTCAGTGGGCTTCCATGAAAGTGTAAGTGGCTCAGTGGGAGTCCATCAAATGCATAAGTGGCTGAGTGGCAGTCCAGCATAAGGTCCTATTGCGGCCAGGGTGATGACCAGTGGGGAATTCGTCCATCTACTAGTAGAAAAGGTTACTTATTGGTATCTTTGCCTGATCAGCAAGATATCAGGTTTATGCCAAGGTTTTCTCCTTTCCAAATTCATTGGATATTGCAACTTTGTTTATAATTTTCATAACAGAGGTTTTCAAGGAGTGTATGAAATGTATATATATAGGTGTATATATATATATCGGGACTTAATGAAGTATCTCGTAACTTCATTATTTATAACGATATTCAAAGATTGAATCTATTCAAATCTTGTCTTGTAGTCTCATCTATGTGATGAACTTTTGAAACTAATTATAACTTGAACGGTGGTAGTTCAAGTAGTATTCGAAAAAGATATAAGCATATTGAAGTATCTTGTAACTTCATATTTTCAACTTATATCTGGTTAATGATTATCTTATGCATGACAAAGATTTTCACAAAAATGTTGAGACAAGGTTAGATATATGAGATCACCTTGCAACGATAGTTTTATACAATTATAAACTGGAACTCTGTGCATATTATACATGGAAGAGGATTTCAAAGATTTTGAAAAGTATATATGTAAATATACTGAATATTTTGCGACTTCGTCGCGTTAAGATATCAGCTTGGTTCAATTCTTCTTGACCAAGACTTTCATGAGTACTATGAGAATGCTCATATATAGTTAATCATTATACATATTATTTTGGTGGGCTTGTTGCTCACCCTTGCTTTCTTTTTTCATCACACAACATCAGATAGACAAGATGAACAGGAACAAGCTCCCAATTCGCGAGCGGATAGGAAACGTTCCGCAATTTCCTATAGGCGTTGATATCGCTGTAGCCGAGGTAGGAACTACCAATAGGCTAGGCTTTCAACTTTTGATGTACCAGACTTATGTATCTTTATCAATTGTAATAATGGCAAAGAAATGTAAATTTATTCAGAAACCCTTTTTAGGTGTGTTGGCATATAATTTTGGAATAAAATGACTCGTGTTATTTTTGGATATTCATCTCTGAGACTATAACTTGTGGTGTGTGTGTTTATTGTGGGGTCACAGTACAGAGTAGTTGATTGTTTATTAAGATTGGGTGTTATTAAGGGAAATGGAACTCGTGACAACCCGGATTCCCGACCCCGGATTTGAGGGTGTTACACATACCTTAAGTGTTCATGCAATGGTTTAAGCTCAAGTGTAGGAGCTTCCTCAATAGATGGCTTGAGGAGCTTTGGAGATTTGTTCACCTTCTCCATTTCAAGAGATTCAAAAGGTATATCCATCTTCCGCTTCCATGAAGAAGCATTCAGATATTGCAATTGATCATCACCTTCATCATCTTCACTATCTGCATTCCCCAACAAGGCCTTTTCTAAGGCATCTAACCTTAGCAATTGATCAAGTTCCGAAGTAATTACAGAATCAACCAGATCCACTTTTAAGCACTCCTCATTTTCCATAGGAAATTTTATGACATTGAACACATTAAAAGTTACATCCCAATCCATCACTCGCATGGTGAGCTCACCCTTCTTCACATCTATTAAGGTTTGGCCAGTAGCCAAGAAAGGGCTTCCCAAGATTATGAGAATCTTCTTATCTTTCTCGAAATCAAGAATTACAAAATCAGCAGGAAAGATGAGTTTATCCACCTTAACCAAGATATCCTCCACAATGCCTCGCGGATATGTAATAGAACGGTCGACCAACTGCAAGGTTATATAAGTCGGATTTGGATCAGGTAAGTCCAACTTCTTGAAGATTGACAAAGGCATCAGATTGATGCTAGCTCCCAAGTCACATAAGCATTTATCAAATGACACTTTTCCAATGGTTCAAAGAATAGTAAAGCTTCCAGGATCTTTAAATTTCGGAGGTAACTTCTGTTGCAGCATAGCACTGCATTCCTCCGTGAGAGCAACGGTCTTTAAGTCATCAAGCTTTACTTTCCGAGAGAGTATAACTTTTATAAACTTCGCATAACTAGGCATCTGTTCAAACAACAAGAGGACCTGGACTAGTATTATTTTTTTCAACAATATAATTGAATAATTTTAATTCACGATGATTTAGAGCCCAAAATAATTAATTTGTTCTGTCTTTTTGCTGATGTTATTTAAAGAAGTTATAAATATGTGATTCATGTTAAACCTATATAATATGATATGTGGATTGCTAATGTCTTGTGAAATCATGTATAGGAGGCTCTGAGACTATGATGGAAGACACCGACAAAGATACAGACCTGTTTACCCTCACTTAAGACCCTTCTGCCTGTTATTTATGAATATTTTTTTGGTACCCTCGGCCCTCTTAATTATGAACACGATGATGTTTTTTTTATAAAATTTACTCTGACTATGGTGGGGCTTTTTGTTACGGGGCTTTTTGTTTATGTCATGTCACTGAAAACTGTTCACTAATTACTTTTGGTAAAAATGATGTTGTAGTACTTATGGTGGGATTATTGATTTAGAATGAATGTTTGGTATGATTGTTGATGTTGGTATATTTGGTTTCATGTTGAGCAAGTTTTTTTTTTTTCAGTTATTTCAAAACGACCGGAAATTGATGATATAAAACAACTAAATTAACTAAAAAGGGTGGTATTTAACATTCAGTACAATTAATAAAAACATAATATAGTCATATTTAAGATTCAGTACAAATACTAGCAACAAAAAATGGTCATTCTAAATCAAACAAAATATGATCGTTCATTAGGTTCAAGGAAAAATATTCGTTTTTATGGTTCAAAGGAAAATAGTCATTTTTTAAATTCAAGGGAATACAATCGTATTTATTTTCAATGAAATTCAGGCGCTTTAAACATTCAAGGGAACTCGGTCGTTTTTAATTTACACTAAAATCCAGTTATATTAAACATTCAATTGAAAATAGTCTTTTACGTTTCAACGTTGGATGATCGCTTTTAATATTTAACCCAATTCGGTTGTTTTTAGTTTTTTGGGCGGGTATTTAACTTTTCATAAAATTTTGAATTTTTAAGTCAAAAAAATTGGTTGACTGGAATTCGACTAGAAATGGTTGTAATTAATCGGTCGTATTTAAGTCGTCGTATTTGTTTCGTCATATTTCTCTAAAAACGAATATACGGTTAAAAACGATTAGCTTATATGCGACGATATTTTTTTCCCATCATTTTTAGCAAAAAAAACAACCGCCTTCGATTGTTTAGCTAAACGACTATTTTTCTCTATTGTTGTAGTGATATAAATCTATTTAAGTTAAAAAAATTGTTATAACCTGTATTAAAAATTATGATATGTCTTTATTTAGTCTCATTTTTATTCTCAAATTATTTTAAAATTCATATCCAAATGATCGATTGAAAAATAATATTGAAATTCAACAATTTCATTTGCTTTTATATAAATATTATTTAATTGATATATTTTTATACTAATTACTGTAAGTATTAATTTAAAATAAAATATTTTGAGGTCCATAGAAAAAATAATCCAGCCACATCTGCAAATATAATAAGCCTAACAAAAGACTTGGCTGATTAATCAAGTGTTCTTGGAGTCGATAGCTAAAAGCAACTCGACTTGATTGATTAATCAAGTGTTCTTGGAGTCCTTTGAGTCCAGGAGCAGTTTTACATCATACAAATGACTTTAATGCGAGCTTTCAGTTGACAGTCCAGTAGTAGTACTCCGCCGTTCAGCTAATAAATTTATAGCAGTATGACTTTAGAAGTATGGTACTTCCATTTCTATACAAATGGTTTGGGCACGGAGAACAAAAAAATATAATAAAATAATGTTAATTTTGTTAAGATTGTGGTATAAGAGAGAAAGAAAAAGTATAATTTAGTGAGAAAAAGTATAAAGTTGGTTAAAGTGGTGGGATCATTCAATATTTAATGAATAAAGTGAGTGTAATAGGAAAAAGTAGTAGTTGAATTTTATATTATAATTTTTTTACTATTTTTGGTACGTTTGAAATGTATAGAATTGAACAAGACATTATAGAAATGAATTTGACAGAGGGAATATGCATATTGCTATTTTCTTTACTTTTCCGTAAACAACAACTTTCGGATAAATCACATCAGCTTTTAGGACTTTAGGTCTCATAAAAACTGACGTTTTATAAAATTCTGAAGTCAAATTAATTGAACTTCCACTGTTAATAATTAAAAAATTATTGCAAAAACATCATTAAAAAGTATATCTAATTTATAGGTGCCGGTAATTTAGGCCGAAAATTAATTTCAAGATGCATGTAAGTACGGCATCAGTAATTAGGAAATGTACATAGCATAGGTTCTCTAGATTCAATCCAGTTGCTTTATATAGTTGGTGGCTCGCTGCCAATTGCTCAAGCTCTCAACACAAATTCTAAAATGGCTATCAATACAGTCATTGGGCTTGTGCTTCTCCCTCTGTCCTTGTTAATCTTTCTCTACTATTGTATGCGCAAACACAACACCTCTTTGCTAACCAATTGGCCCCTGGTGGGAATGACGCCTTCCGCCCTTATAAATGCTCATAAAATACACGACTTTGCTACGTGCATTCTCCGAAAAAGCCACCACACTTTCAACTTCATCGGGCCTAGTCTAGCCAACATGAATTTGCTATGTACTTGTGATCCAGCTAATATCAATTACATCTTGAGCAAGAACTTCACAAACTACCCCAAAGGCACTGAGTTTGCCAAGATTTTTGATGTACTCGGAGATGGGATCTTTAGTGTCGATGGTCATCTTTGGGATGTTCATCGCAGTACTACCATGTCACTCTTCAACCATGCACAGTTTTATCAAACCACACAAAAGAATGTGAGGGAAAAAATGGAGAAAGGTCTAGTCCCACTGCTTGATTATGCGTCTGAGCATGGGATTGAGGTGGATCTGAATGACATATTTCAGAGGCTTAATTTTGATAATATGTGTTCCCTGCTTTTAGACCATGACCCTGAAAGCCTTTCTCTTGAATTTCCAGATGTTCCTTTCCATAAGGCCCTCGTGGATTTTCAAGAGGCGGTGTTTTATAGATATGTACTTCCTGAAAGCCTTTGGAAGCTGCAAAGGTGGATTGGATTTGGTAAGGAAAAGAAGCTAAGCAAAGCTCAGGAAGTTATTGATGAATTCATGTATAAATGCATATCTATGAAGCGCCAACAAGGGGTATTGAAAAAATTTGACCATAAGTCTGTAGCAGTTGAGAACGATAAACTAGACCTTTCAACAGCTTTCATGGAATTTGCGGACAAGGAAATGCCAGGGAATCCTGATAAATTTTTGAGGGACACTTTGCTTAGTTTAATAATTGGTGGGAAAGATTCAACTAGTGTAGCCCTTTCTTGGTTGTTTTGGCTTCTTTCACAGAATCCTTCAGTGGAATCCAAGATTTATGAAGAGATCAACACAAATTTGCAATCAAAAGAAGTTAAAAGTTGGATGCTGTTTAGCAAAAAGGAAGAGTTGCAGAAACTGGTTTATCTGCATGCAGCTGTCTGTGAGGCTTTAAGACTCTACCCTTCAGTTCCTCTTAATCACAAGACCCCAGCACAAGCCGACATTCTTCCAAGTGGACATCGGGTGGAAAAAGACTCTAAAATCTTGTTGTTTTATTATGCCATGGGAAGAATGGAGAGCATATGGGGAAAAGATTGCTTGGAGTTCAAGCCTGAGAGATGGATAACTAAACACGGAGGCCTTAATCATGAACCTTCATACAAGTTTATTGCTTTTAATGCCGGGCCAAGACTTTGTATAGGTAAGGATATGACGCTCACACGGATAAAGATTATTGCAACAACCATCATACATGCTTACTCCATTCAGGTGGTCGAAAATCACCCGGTAGTCCCAAGTGCTTCTGTCATTCTCGAAATGAAATATGGTTTGAAGGTCAGAGTAACTAAAAGAAGTGCATAATTCTGCTTCTGTGGAATGAACCATTTGTGTGTTCTAACCCAAGAATTAAAATCTTCTTGTTATATCATTTCAATTAATTGGTACGTAGTCCACGGATATCGTGCCTCGCGTTTGTAATGCAGTTCAGCTGCTTTTTATTCTCATGTATTATTTTTCTTTTCTTGTTTGCCTTGAAGATGTTTATTGTTTGCTACTTGCTTGCACGCATCTCTGATGCTTTTCATTTGGAATCTGTACCGGAATAAACCATCATAATAATTAAATATCTCTTTATTATTTATACTAGCCTAAAACTCGTGCTATGCACGGATTATTTTTAATATTGTATAATTTTTTTTAATTTAATTTAAATTAAAAAATTTAAGTTATGAAACTTAATTTTTTTGAAATTTTAATAATATAATCAGATAATACTTATTAATATACACAGGTGTATAAATTAGTTAAACTACGGTTTTAAAAAATAATGTAATGATTGAAATTTATAGGTGTGTTTACAGAAAATTATTATATTTAACTAAAAGGTAAATTTTAACTGAGATCGATAGTATACGAATTGTCATTAGTTTGTTAACGAACCAAATCCAACTAACTATATTCAGATTTATGTTAGTTTAATATTTTTAAACCCGAATCAATGGTAAAATTTTTATGTGTTAATGACAAAAAATTAATGTTAGCTTGAGACCCCGTTATATCAACCAAATTTAGCTAATTATACTTACTATTTTGTTTAATTTTATTTTAGCCCGGGGTGATTATTATTTTATTTTACACCGAATGGATAATATGTATTATTTTGTTTTAGTTTGATGACATTATATCGACCTCACAAATTTCCATTAAAATTTTCATTTTGTTATAGTCCGGTCCAATAATATAATATTTTAGCGGGATCAATAATATTTATTATTTTATTTTATCCCGATTATTCAAATTTAACTAACTATATGTAAAAAAAAATTATTTATTTATTTAAGATTGGATCAATGTTATAATTTTGTTTAGCCCAGCCGGTAGTTTGATGACATTATATTGAATTTCTTTTCAAATTTTTATTTTGTTTTAGTCCGGTCCAATAATATAATATTTTTAGCGGGATCAATAATATTTATTATTCTATTTTACCCGATTCTTCAAATCCAACTAACTATATGTAGTTTTTTCTATTTTTTCATATAGAACTGGGGTTAATAGTATAATTTTGTTTAGCCCGGCCGGGTGAATTTTATATATTATCTTGTTTTAAAGAAAATTATTAGACATAGTATAATTTTGTTATGAATATTTATTTATTTGTGAGAGTATTTTATTTTAAATATTAATATAATTAGATAACCATATCGACTACTAACCAAATTTTCATTATTGCGTATTCAATATAATATAGTATAGATTTGCATATCTATACTATATTATAATAGACGAAACATTAAAAGTTTGGTAGTCGGTCGGTCGGTACTTGCTGGAATTACTTAATTATCCTTACTTAATTATTCTAATTCTAATTATTGGGACGATCAATTCTAATTCTAATTGATATTAAAGTCAACTCCTTTACCGATTTCAATTCTATTTTATATCGAACTCTATATCATTATAATTTATATTAAATTCAACTTCTTCTATCAATTTATATTTTAATTCATATCGATTTCAATATTATTCTAATTTGTACTACGGGCTAAATTAAATTTAAGCGAACTAAATATAATTATTAATATTTAGTTGATATATCATGTGAATCGATTTAAGATAAAATAATAGTATTATCCATCATCCTAAAAAAATTGTACTAATGAACTTGGATAAATAGAATAATATATTTTATTTATTCAGGATAAAAAAATACATTATATAATTAATTCACACTAACACAAAACTAAAATAAAAATAAAATTCGACCAACAAAAATAAAATCATATATACTAATTATTCAGTCTAAAATAAAATTATCTTATTGATCAAGATTTTTAAAAAAAATTAAAATTAAACTAAAAATAATTAGTTTGATTTAATCGGTGTATTGGGTATCGGGCTAAAATAAAATAATGTAAACCACTGATCCGAGATAAATCAAATTAATATTAGACTAAGTATAATTCGTATCCTATTGATGCGAACTAAAAAAATCAAATTTTAATTAAAACATAAATATTACTTTTTAAAAAATACACATAAAATTATCAATAAAACTATATCGTTCAATCAGTAATATTGTCTTTTTCTAATATCTTTTATAGAATTATAGTTAATCGATTAAGTAATCACCATGCTAAAATAATATTTTTTAAGGTCCGAACATAATGGAGACATTATATTTTTAGCCTCACTAAAAAAATAATTTCGTTATAATAATATTTCCCCCTTACCAATACTATCACTTTAAATAAGTTTAAATGTTCTAAAAACTTATGAACATATATGTCTACTAATATAATTATTATGAAATCATATCATTTAAAGTTTTAAATGAACAAAATTAAGAATTGAATTCAAATTTTTTAAAAAAATTTATATAATATTAAAAAATATCTGTGTGATCCGTGCATCGCACGGGTTTTAAGCTAGTGTAACGTAGGAAAAGTTAGAATTTGATAAACTATTCATGATGAAGAACTAGCAAACACGAAAGACACGGAAAGAGGAACTCAATACATCTTTGCAGCAGTAGCTCGAATGCAAACGATTTCTTGGTAGCTTTCTTGTAATAAACAAGATTAAAATATAGAATTTATAATAAAATGCAAGATGTGTACTTTGAAATTTTTAAATTGTGTAACTTGTATATTTGTAATTTAAAAATAGCAAAATGTGAACATATAATTAACAAAAGGCATGCATTTTATTAATATATATATATATATATATATATATATATATATATATATATATATATATATATATATATATATATATATATAGAGTAAAGTTATATGGAGCCCACTTTTAATTGGAGTCCTTGGAGTCCATCTATATTCTACAAAATAAAATATCTTCTAAAATGTGTTATTTTGCAAAACATGTTTCACACATATCATTATTTGAATAAAATCATGCAAATCTCATATATTTACGAGTACAATATGTATGTTCTCCAACATTAACATTTATGTTCTGCAAACTAAGCATGTTTTGTAGAATAATATATTTTGCAACGTTCTACTTGTAAAATTTATGTAATCTGCAAGATTTTTAATAAAATTGTGATATTTGTAGAATATCATTAGAAAAATAATAGGTTCTGCAACAATTTAAGCTATATTTTACTTGCAGAACATATATGGACTTGAAGGACTCCAATGAAATAGGGGACTTCATAGAACCTAATATATATATATATATATATATATATATATTATCAAGAAGTATTTTTTTCTCTCCGTCTGTTAATGTGAGAGCTTTGTTTTTCTCTCCGTCTGTTTCTTCAGCATCGTGAGAGTCTTCGAATGGCAAGATATCAGAGTATTGATGATCAAATGGCGAGTTTGAATATAGAGAAGGAGGAGAATGAAGAGTTAATTGGTCACTTCCTAACAGAAAAGAATATTAACACAAAGGCTATGAAGACCAAGATGGCGGATATATGGAAGCCAACAATGGGGATAAATATAAAGGAGATTGAGACATGAATCTTTTTGTTTCAGTTCTATCATAGGGAAGATATGATGTGGGTTTTCAATGATGGTCCTTGGTCTTTTGATAATGCCATGCTTCTGGTGGAGGTTATTGCAATGGAGATGGATCCGTTAAAAGTGCAGGTATGGTCTTTGAACATATGGATTCAGATTCAAGACCTTCCAAATGGATTCATGACAGAGGCAGTAGGGAAGCAGCTTGGCAATTTTTTTAGCGAATTCTTGGTATATGATACAAAGAACAACACTTGTATATGGCGTGAATGCATGAGGCTTAAGATAGGAATTAATGTTCGTAAACCACTGAAAAGGAAGAAAAAGATAATTCGCAAGAATGGAACAGAGTTTGTTGTCACATGTAAATATGAACGACTGGGAGACTTCTGCTTCTCATGTGGCCTCGTTTCACATACAGATAGATTTTGCAGGCGTTTTATTGATAGGAGGGGAGAAGAGGGAAATAAAGAGTGGGGTTCGTGGCTCAGGGCACCACCACGGCGAACGACGGGGCAGGAAAAAAGTAAGTGGTTGAGGGAGGAGAACGATTTGGAGTGGGAAGCGCGGATTGGGCACGAGAATAACGGGGAAAAAATATCTGGAGAAATTTTAGGAAGGAAAGGGAAGTAGGTGTCTGTTAGACGTGATTATAGGGATCCTATCATAATCTCAAAATTCAAAAGTAACGTGGAAAGTGAAAGTGAAAGTGGCGGGATAAATCATAGTAATGGGCCTAACAGAATAATAGATTTACAAGATGGGCTTGAGAGTGATGAGGATGTTGGACTTAATATTGCAAATATAAAAAGGAAGAGAAGTGGGCCTGTAACGGAGGGAACGATGGATACAGAGGGGGGTATTAAAATGTTGGAGTTTACTGAGAGTACAAGTTTACAACAAGGAGCTGTGTTTTCTGATGTAGATTATGCAATAACTAATAGGCAACAGGATTTGGCTAAGCTTGCGATGCAAGCTAGCCACTCATCATGAAACACATAAGCTGAAACTGTCGGGGGCTGGGAAACCCTCGATCAGTTCGAATTCTTGGGGACTTAGTAAAGTCTCATAATCACATGCTGTTATTTTTATCTGAAACACTAGTTAAAGGTGATATTATATCTGATTTAATTAGGAGGTTTGGTTTTGCTGATTTTTTTTGTAGTGGATGCAGTTGGCATGAGTGGAGGGTTAGCAGTGTTATGGAAAAACAATGTTAATTGTAGGGTGATTGGGTCGTCTATTAATCATATTGATATCCATATTGTAGAAAGAAACGTCCCAGTTTGGAGACTCACATGCTACTATGGATTTTCGGAAAGAGCTAGGCGCCATGATGCTTGGAATATGCTAAGACAGTTGGCTCAAGTAGATGGTCTTCCTTGGTTTATATTTGGTGATTTTAATGATTTGCTTTATGCGTCTGATAAAAGTGGTAAACATGCGCATCCACTGGGTCTTCTAGATGGTTTTCGAGCAGCTGTTGAGGATTATTCTCTTACCGAACTGGAGCTCACACGGGGGGAGTTTACTTGGGAGAAAGGCAAAGGGACTGATAATTGGGTAAGGGAGAGATTGGATAGAGCTTTTTCATCTAACGATTGGTAGTGCAAGTTTCCATAGTGTAAGCTTACTATGATTCATACGATTTATTCTGATCATGATCTGATAAGTATAGATTTATTTCATAATTATTTCTCTCGTAAGCAATTTCGGTTCAGATTTGAGAATGTGTGGCTGAAGGAGCCTTCTTTTTATGATGAGGTTTCGACTTTCTTGAGTGGTATACCTACCATTCAGCTGTTGCCTAAATTACTCTTAGTTTCTTCCTTTATGGCTAAATGGGGAAGGAATTTTTTCCATAAGTTCAGGGACAAAGTCAAGAAGCAAAAAGAGGTGATAGATGGTTTGATAAACAGAGTTGATGAAGATGGAGTTCGTAGTTATTTCATCGAGAAGTATCGACTGGATGATTTAATGAAGCAAGAGGAGGCATACTGGCAGCAAAGAGCAAAAACAATTTGGCTCTCAGAGGGGGATACAAATTCAAAAAAATTTCATGCTCAAGCTTTAATGAGGAAAAAGGTAAACCGTATTGACTTTCTGCGAAATGATCAAGATGAGATTATCGATAATTAAGACGAGATATGTCAGATGGCTGTCGAGTACTTTAAAGGTGTTTTTGCAGGAGAAGATGAAAGTAATGTTCAGTATAGAAATGCTGAGCACATGGTGAAAACTGATATGCAAAATTTTATGCTTACGAAGGAGCTGGAGTTTGAGGAATTTACTAAGGCGATTAAACAAATGCATCCAGATAAAGCGTCTAGACCAGATGGATTTAGTCCAACTTTTTTTCAACATTTTTTGGTGATTCTTGGAAAAGAAATTTTTGAAAATTGTAAGCAGTGGCTTGGTGATTATTAATTCCCATCTGAGCTTAACAACACGACTTTGGTACTCATACCTAAGAAGGATAAAGTGGAAAGAATGTCTGAATTTCGTCCTATTGTGTTGTGTAATGTTCTATACAAAATATTGGCTAAGGTTCCGGAAAACAGACTGAAAAACATCCTTCCTATTTCAATTTCTGAGAATCAGTCTGCGTTCGTGCCCGGAAGGAGTATCACAGATAACGTGTTAATAGCGTTTGAAATTATTCATTACATGAAGAGGAAAAATAAGGGTCAAGAAGTGGAAGTAGCTTTAAACTCGATATAAGCAAGGCTTATGATCGTGTGGGTTGGACGTATCTGAGTCACAGAATGGAGGTGATGGGGTTTGATCAAAAGTGGATAAAATGGATGATTTTATGTGTTACAACAGTAGAATATATGGTGTGTGTGAATGGTACTCTGGCTGGTCCTATTATACCTGGAAGGGGATTGCGCCAAGGGGATCCCCTTTCGCCCTACCTGTTCTTATTTTGCGTTGAAGGCCTATCCAATGCACTTAAAGAAGCAGCTGCGAATAAGGAAATTCATGGATGTAAAGTCAGCACGAATGCACCAGAAGTTACTCATCTACTGTTTGATGATGATAGCTTTCTTTTTTTCAAGGCAGAATTGGCTGAAGCTCAGACTATTAAAAACTTGTTGAACTCATATGAAAGGCACTCAGGCCAGGCGGTAAACTTTCAAAAATCGGCCATTTTTTCAGTGCTAATGTAAGGTTAGACAAGCAACAGGAGATTATGGATGTTCTAGAGGTCAGTAATGATATAACGGAGAGTAAATATCTGGGCCTGCCCTCATTGGTTGGAAGGTCGAAGAAAGGGGTGTTTAATTTTTTGAAGGAAAGACTTTGGAAATGAATTCAAGACCGGTGCAATAAGCTGTTATCTAAAGCCGGTAAGATGGTCCTTATCAAGAATGTAGCATAGTCAATATCGTCTTATAGTATGTCTTGCTTTTTGATCCCGAAATCACTGTGTCAAGAGATGGAAAGAATGATGAACAGTTATTGGTGGTCCAACAGCAGTAACAGTAAAACGGGGGTCAAGTGGATGTCGTGGGATAAGATATGTGCAGCTAAGTGTAATGGTGGACTGGGGTTCAGATTGCTTCATGGATTCAACCTAGCTCTACTCGGGAAGCACACCTGGAATTTCTTAAATAATCCAAGGTCTTTGGTGGTCAAGATTTTCAAAGCAAAATATTTTCAGGACTGTGATATATTACAAGCTAAGAAGGGATCTGGGGGAAGCTTCGTGTGGTCTGGGATATGGGAGGCAAAGGAGGTGCTGTGTAGTAACTACAGGTGGGTGTTAGGGAATGGGAAACATATTCGTATTTTTCAAGATCCGTGGCTGAGAGAGAAAAAGAATTTTAAGGTTGAAGATCATCATAGGAACATTGTCAGAGGTGAAAAGGTGTGTGATTACTTCCGTCCAAACATCCGAAAATGGGACGTGACAAAAGTAGAACAACATTTTTATGAAGATGATGTTAGGTGCATTCTTCAAACACGAATTCCACAGATTGAAGTTCCAGATAGAATTTCTTGGAGTTTGTCTAGTAATGGAAAATATTCTGTTAAATCGGGGTACAGACATTGGCAAACGAATCAAGCGAATATAAATCAAGGTTATGGAACTAAAGGGTGGAGCAGAATTTGGAGGTTGGACATCCCGCATAAGTCAAGGATTTTTCTATGGAGACTTTGCAAAAACAATATCCCTGTAAGTAATTTGTTAAAGGGAAAAGGTGTCTGTATTCCTATTATTTGTCCAATGTGCACAAGAGATATAGAGCATGTTATGCACCTATTTTTTGATTGTGATTTTGCGAGTAAATGCTAGCAAAAGGTAGGTCTAAGTTATGACGTTAGTGCAGTAGAATATGCAGCAGATTGGCTTCTAGATAAGCTAAATACAGAGACAATGGATAGACTGATTACTATAACAGCAGTGTTAACAGAAATTTGGTTTACAAGGAATAAAAAAGTTTGGGAAAAGAAGAGCTTGAGGCAAATATAGTTATGGAGATGAGCTTCAGGAAGTTAACAAGATGAAGCGGTTAGCTTTGATTCATTCGAACCCTGGAGCTGATAGTATGGATAAGTGGAGACCTCCTTCGGCTGGTTGGCTTAAACTTAATGTAGACGCATCAATTAAGGAGGGTGAACCAAACTTTATGGTTGGGATGGTGATCAGAAATGATCATGGTTAGTTCATAATGGGTAGAAATAAGAGGTTAACAGGGCAAGTGAGTGTGTTTGAAGCAGAAGCTTATGCTGTTCTGGAAGCTTTACAGTGGATGCAAGAAATGCAGCTTAAGCAGGTGTTGGTTGAAAGTGATTCTTGTCTGGTAATTCAAGCTTTGAAACAACGAACGGAGTACTTGGTGGAAGCTAGCAATATTCTGGGTGCTTGTCTCAGAGTTTTGCAGGGTCGTAATGATTTGATTTTTAATCATGTTAAGAAGCAGGCAAATAGGGTAGCTCATAATTTGGCTAGGATTCCCTGTTTGTTAGATTGCTTTAATTTATTTATCTCTCCTCCGCATTGTGTGTTGGAGAGTTTATTGTATGATCATCCTTCCAATTAATGAATACCATTTTCTCAAAAAAATAAATAAAAGGCATGCATTTTGTATACTATACATTAATTCATTTAACACAGGTAGTGGAGGTTATTTTTGAAATGCAAAGACGTGTACCTAAAAATTCGAAACGGTGCAATCTGTGTATCTGAATTTTGAAGTAAAAAAAAAATCCTAATTGCAAAGTGCACACTTTTAAAATTATTTGTTTATTTGAAATGGAATTAAAAAATCAATTTAAAGTTAAAACACAAAATAAAAATATATTTAACGGGTTTAGTTCTATTTTATTTTGGCCCTATTTTGAATAATATTTAATTTAATAATAGTTTAAAGGGTATTATCCAACTAAAATTATCGAGAAAGCGAAGAAAAAAGGTAGTTCCGAATTATGTATATTGTTTCATCAATTTATTTTAATATCTAACGAACTTTATTACATTGCCTCATGTATCATGGGTATCAAAAATTAGGATAAAATACCTCTTGTGCTATTATATATAGAAGTAAAATATATTAAATTCGGCAATTTATTACATGACACGGAGTACGCAACATGGAAGGATACAAAAATTTAGTATTTGTGTTATATTTTGGTTTTCCGATACGAAAGTACATAAACATGAAACTACACAATCGAGATTTAGTATAGTTTTATATTTACCCTATGAGTACACGATTTACGACATATATAATTTTTTAATCTATATATCTTAATGACTACTCCTTATTTTACCCATGGGTACATAAATTTACCCATGACCCAAATCCTATATATTTTGCTATATACATGGACTATCCAATTAGCTTCAATTGACTCATCTTAATTACTATTTACCTATTTTTGAATTTCAAAATCAATCTATCTCTGGAAAATAATTTCAAAAAAATCAAATCATGTACGATTTCCTCCATTCTGTTACATCACTCTTTCAAATCAAATTATGCATGATTGTCTCTCTTCTCTTATATCTCTCTTTTTCTTTTTCTCTCACTGTAGAGATCTCTCTCGAGAGACTGTAATCATCATCTTCTCAATCTCAATCACAATTTGATTTTTTCTTTTTCAACGTCTATTTACTCTTTCTTTTTTATGATTTTTTATTGTTTTTGTACTGATTTTTCACTTATATTTGTTTTGGTTTGGGCAAAAGTCAATGTTTTGTTGATAAATCTACATCAGTAGTTACAAAATCGCAAAACAAGGTATAAGTTCTTCTTCTTTTCCAGAATTTTATATTTGTCACATATTATAGATTTGTTATTCATATATGTTGATAAAATTTGTATTTCTTATAGGAGATGGAGAAGGTTGATGTTACTCTTTGTTTGAACTTTTTTTTGTGTTCTGTTGATTGTCTTCTTAATCAGTACTATATGATTCTTCTCAAACTATTTTACATATACATGTATTTACTTCCTTTTATCCTAATTTTTTTGTGCTTAATTTGTTCATCATGTTGGATGAAGATGATTTTTAATATTTCATTTTATGCTGTTACATTTTCCCTTCTCATTTGTTATCTTTAACTTTTATGGGTCTTTTTATTTAATATTATGCACAATTTTAAGTGTTTGAACTAATTGTTTAACTATGTTTTCGTTTGGATTCATGCAAGAATTAAGGTTTTTGCATATGATTTAGGAGGAATGCATACAAGGTGTTTGATTTATATTTTCAGTGATTCATTGATTTTATGATAGTTGATAAATGATACGGACATGTATTAATTTTACATTTTATGTATTAATTTTTCTATTTTGATAATTATTGCATAATGTTTTTATAAATATAAGCCTTTACATATTGCCTTAAAAAAGGAGATAATAATTTGTTTGTGCATCTAACGGAGGGGAAAACGAGTCGGTCTCTTTGTTTTTTCAATTTTTAGATGTTGGAACATATTTTGTCGTATATATGATCCGCATCTACTTCGTATGTCATTGTTTGTGCATCTACCGGAGGGGAAAGAGAGCTGGAGGGTAACTTTAACGATAATTTAATAGTGATATTGATGGAGGAGATGGCTTTAACAGTTGCTTTGCCATTTATATTAAGTAATTTGATATGTGATAATATAACTACTGGCATTGATATTATTAAGCTCAAGTTGATGACGGACTAAACGTCATTTTTTGGAGTGTATCATGGTCATGGAGGCTCGCAGGTAGCTCTCCCTGTCTCCTTCCCTTATAGTTCTTCCTTTACGGATCTATATGTTAATCAGTTTTTGTATTTAAATTTTGTAAGTTCTTTTTAGGAAATATTTAATTTTGAATTGGGTATGAACTTTCAGGTTGCAAACTATTGACATGAGCGATTTCATATTGCCAGAAGTTATCATGTCCCTACAGTTTTCAGTACGCCATCTACTGGTAATTTTAATTTACATATTTTGCGCACATCATATTATCAGAGGATTTTTTTGTCAATAAAATGGTAGGATATGACCATGTTATATAATACTATTAGTATATATGTAATAGAACATATGTGTGTTCTGAGTTTGTCCAGTTACCTGTTAAGATTGCTAAGATTTAATTTTTTTTATTTACCATAATATTTCAGCAAATACCAACATTAGCTCTCAAAGTTCCTTGCGATCTACTGAATTTTCTCAACGCAGTGTAACAGGAAATATACCAAATTACACAAGTTACCTAATTCAGATTTTTTTTTTCATTTTTTAAGTTCAATTTATATTTTTTAATAGTTGTGAAGCAGTTATTGGGTACATTTTACTTCACACTTATCACGTGTATCATCCTTTTTTTTTATTGGAGTTTCTGATCTTCCATACGCTCTTGGAAAATATACTCACTCCATCACAAAGAAAACTAAATGGAGTTGATTTTACGCAGACATTAAGGACATAGCCATCAGGTTAATAATTCATATTTAACAACTAAGTTATCATTAATATACCAAACTTGGCTAGACTTAACACTAATTCGGCCGTTGTTGTTATTTTTTTAGGTGTTGGAGCGCAAAGTCCATACTCACGAATCATACAAAATAGTCCACCTTTAAAAAACAAAAGTGTACGTTATCAGCTTCCTGCATCAAGTATGACTCCACATAATATTTATATAATATAGGCTGAGCAACAAATAGAATACGATACTTTCAATAAAGGTAATTTTTGATATTTTAAAAATGTGCAGATACTTAGTTATTAATGAATCTTCCATGGGAAGACAGAGGTCTGCAACATTTTCCAACGTATAATTTTAGTAGCAAAAAAAACACGAGTTGATCCCCGCATCTTAGACAATCCTGAAGCAGCAAAGAGAAAGAAAATGCAGTCAATCGTTACTGTTACGTTGCCCAGTACTGACACATTGATGGCAAAATTCGAGGTACTATACTGAATCCTATCAAACTGTAATCATCTAAGTTAGTACGAGTATCATAATTTGGAAATGGTTGCCTAATTCCTGTTTTTTAATAATTTTCAGCATGATTTTTGGAGTATTCAGGTTATTTATTCATCTATGAATATATGTCACGATTAAGGAAGTATATGATGGTTACTGTGCTTATTTGTATTCTCTAAATAACATGATCAACCGCTTTTAGAGTAGGAGACTATGTCATTTTTGGTGAAGGGTGGCTGTGTCTGGTCAAGTCTCCATTGTATCCAATATATGCATATATAATTGTTGGTTAGCTTTGAATCATTTACTTACAGATTTTCCTTTCAAGTTAGCAGACTAAGTTTTCGTTGGTTTAAAAGTAGATGTGCAATTTGAATATGAAATAATAGGTAGATATCAAGGATGAGGATCATTGGCTCAGTAACCAACTCAACAATCCACTATTGACATAATTAAGCATTTTGAGAAGTTACAGGTGTGGCGAGCTGCTAATATAACAAACTATGAAGACTATTAATGTCTAAAAAAAAGGTCGCTTCCTTGCTGCTTAAGTTTTATTATTTAGAACTGGATCAAACTACAACAATTACATATCTTGGTATTGAATACATGGAGTGCATTTTATGCATCTTAATATTTTTAGCATTTCTATTTATCGATATTTGCCATTTTAGTTCTTTACCAAATTTTTGTTGTTCAGTCTATGTGCTTGCTTCTCATGTACAGGAAAAAAACTAAGAAGTGCATTAGAATAATGTGACGTGTTATTCTCCAGAATATTTCGAACCATAATCTCCAGAAGATTATCAAAAAAGAGATTGCAAGTCTGGTGGATGCATCCAGATGAAGCCAATGCAGTGTTCCAATGTTGATTTTCCCATGTCTGGAATTTCTATGACGATAGATTCCCCTGACAACAATCGTTACCATTCCAATTCTCATATGCAGTTCAGTGGCTTATTTCTTTTGAAAAATTTGGAGGAAAAAGCATAATAAAAAAAGTTAAATGTTAGAATTATATTGGAATTCAAATGTCCTGTTTTCCTTACAATTTCCTGGCCAGTATCTCATTATTTTCATTTAAGAGACTTCCAGATCAACCCATTCCAATCGGTTTATACCGGATACAAATAACAAAACACGCAATTGCTCTAATTTAGAAAGTACATGCAGCAGCCTCTTCTTTACAAAACTTTCCATTTTTAAATTTTCAAGATTATGCAAATATTCTTTCATTATAGTTTATATGGGCATCCGAAATAAGGTATCAAATTCATCTAATATCTCATTCTCTGCATTCAATTTAAATCATAGTATAACCTCTGTATAACTGCTCATGATCATTCTAATTTTCATTAAAGGTGGTAATGACAAGCTTCTTTAGTGTTGACTTCTATCAGGTTGCTCAAGGTGTTTTCATGTATTCGACTTTCTTTGTTGATAAATATTAAGTGACTTAGATTATTTGGAAGAAATCCATGCTCCAATATTTGCCGATTTTTAGTAGCAGGGATTTAAATAGCCTAAGCATTAGAAAACAACAAAGAGTTATCATATTTGCAGGAGGTGAGTACCTTCTTTTAGAAATTCTAATTCACATTTAATATTCTTGGCGATTTATTATTACCCATAAGTTTCTTGAAATACTTGGTGGAAGGAGTATGTAGAGTTTTTATAACTTTTGGATTTTTTCTAATAATATTCTAACTTATGGTCAATGATCTGGAAGGTTTTTTTTAGTGTATTCTTCTTAATACTATATCATTATCTTTGTTCATTGCAGTGGGTTTTCATGATGATGCATGGACTTCTATTGAAACTGAGGGTCAAGAAGCAAATATAACGTCTCCTTTTATGTTAGCCTTCCTTTTGAATAATGTGATCAATATCATTCATGTTTTCAGGACCAAGTTCTTAGTAATCTATAATATTGGAAATGTCTCTTTGTAGTTGACAGATGATTGATACAATAATTTCTTAAAATTAAAGCATCTTTTGATCAATTTACACCTGATGTATTGGTCTAGAGACTGAACCATGATGTTTTTGGCTAAAGACTGTCAAATGCTTTTTACATGAGTTTTAGGTCTAATGTCTCTTAAAGATAAACTAAAGGCCTGTTTCACTTTTTTGTAATTTTTGATCATGAACCATATTAATTTGAAATATAGTGGGGTATGTAGTCGCTGCCATGGTTTCTTTTAAAACCTTATTTAGATTTAATAGTTCAATGTATAATTTAAAGTTATATTATTATCATCGTAGAAAAAATTTAATTGTTTTCTCAATTATCAATCTTTTAATCAGGCCATGACCAAAATAAAAAAGAAATCTTTAAATCAAGATTATAACTAAACTTTGATACTTTAATGTCAATTTATTCTAATTTCCTAATTATTTATTTATTTACTCTCTTTTTATTGGCACAGATTTTTAGTTCATATGTCAATTATATATATATATTTTAGTGACAGTGGACTGGTATCTCACCTAAGTTAGAACTAAACTTATAAACTCACATTCAATAAATATTAAATTAAATTCATTAATTAATTAATTTCAAAAATTTTGAGGTATTTTTTCAAAAAAAGTGAATACAGTTTTAACATCAAGTAGTTGTATCCCAAATATTAAAATATTAAAAATATGTACTATATGATAAATAAATACTAATTAATATTGTATATTAATAAAAAAATCCATGCGCGAAAGCACTTCCAATATATTTGTTAATATTAAAAAAGTACAATATTATTAAAATCTAAAATTAAGAATAATAATTTAAAATTAGTTTGGTATATGACAAGAAATTCACGTGTTACACTATTGTTACACTGGATTTTAAAGCTAAGCAGTCACTTTCTTCTCTTTGCGATGAATGTTGCCCTGATCAGTAGGTGTAGGTGGGTGTATTTATGTTACACAGATTTGGGAGTTTAAAGCTAACTAGTTTCTTTCCTCATGCAGGGAGAATTTTCATAGACTTAATTTAATTTTTAGAAAAAAATATGTTTTGACAACTCACAATACTTGAAATGTATTATTTTGATACTGATTTATTATTTTAAAGACAAAATTTGTTCAAGGTTCGTTTTTTACAAAATTATTATTATTCTTTAAATTTTGCTATCACCATTTTTATATAACTATATTTTTATTAATATAAATATTTACAAATTAAATCTTCAAGAAACCAAAACAGGTATGATCTCTTTTGATTTTTCTAATGATATACGGATAATACCTATTTTTTTTTTTTTTGCTAAATGGATAATACCTATTTTACTTAGACTAAACTAAAATTTTGAAAATAATTCATCATTTTTTCATAGTAATTTCAATAAAAAATACAAATTACTTTGTAAAAATATCTAGGAAACTATCTCTTTCTTTATTCAGAAAAGTTTAAAAATATTTATATTAAATTTCCGTTTGCGAAGCACGCGCTATATTATTAGTGTTTGTATAAATATTCTTAATCTACATTTATAATTTGAAATTCAAAAAGCAAGCTATCTATCAATGGAAAAATATTTTAGACTAATCAATCATGTATGATTTGCTCTTTTATTTGTTATATTTTTAAATTTTGAATTTCATACTTATCTATAGAAACTATCACTCCTTGATTTGTAAATTGAGTTATATTATATTGATATATACACGTCAGTTATTTTTCTTCTCTCAAATTTCAAATCTCGGAATCTTTTGCAGGTTATATGTAGATTTTAATTGAGTTTCATTTGTTAATGCAACACAATGAACAAACAGGTTAGTACATCATATTTCTTCTTTTTTCGTTTCTGTTTTAATTCGTCTCTACACTCCTTTCTTTATGTAATTTTAGTGTTATGTTTTGTATTTATATTATGTTTGTACTATTTCCAAGCATTGTTGGGTTAAGAATCCTTAGAGGCCTGTAAAGAATTTTGTTGTTATTTTGGTATTGCTGATAAAGGCATTGCACTTGGATAATTGGGCTTTTTGGCCTTTTTATTAGCTAGCTCAGGGGACCATGTTCCGGGAAATCTATGTTCTTGGCCATGATTGGTAATTTTGTCATGTTTTTCCATTTCATATAATTTTTTTGCACATATGCACACATGCTATTGCTTGGTTTCCAATTGATCTTTATTATTATATTTTTTATAACAATGAACCAATAAAGGTCATCCAATCTACATAAACAATATTAAAATCTCAAATATTGAATGAATTAATGAAAATCTCCAAAAATTTAAAAAAGACATAATGTGATATTTATGTTATATTTTTATGCATTTCAAAATATATGCATACACAATTTACATTTTCGAAAAATTATATTTATCTGCATTTCAAAATCATTGTTATATTTTATGTAATTTTAAATTTTTTTTACAGCAAACTATGTCGAGAAAAGAAATATTTTAATTTTATAATATTTTTTCAAATAATTAATTATATAATGCTTAAAATAGGAGGTGTCAATGTAAGGTGGATATGAGTAATATTAAAATGAATTTTTAACATAAAAAATTCTGTTAGAAAAATAATTTTAATGCAGTGATGTTTATTTTTGTAAATTGTATACATCAAATATAACATAGTGGTTGTCAATTAATATATTGAACTAAATTGTAAATCAAAATTCAGCTATTTTGAATATACCTATATAATTTTCATTTGTCTATAGTATATATTTACCTTTTGACAATTAATGTAATTTTTGTAATTTTAATTTTTTTTTTACATCAAACTGTGTCGAGAAAATAAATATTTTGATTTTATTATATTTTTTTTGAATAATTAATTTTATAATGTTTAAAATTGGAGGTGTGAGTTTAAGGTGGCTATCAGTAATATTAAAATTAATTTTTAACAAAAAGTTTTTGTTGCAAAATAATTTTAATGCACTAATATATACTTTTGTAAATTGTATACATCAAATATAACATAATAATTGTCAAAAAACATATTTTTAAAATAACTTATGTAGAGTATATATATTTACTTTTCAAAGTTTAAAGTGCGAGGTGTCGACGCCGGGTGATATTGAACTAAATTGTATATCAAAATTCAGCTATTTTGAATATAACTATATAATTTTCATTTGTCTATAGTATATATTTACCTTTTGACAATTAATGTAGTTTTTGTAATTTTAAATTTTTTTACATCAAACTGTGTCGAGAAAAGAAATATTTTAATTTGATTATCTCTTTTTGAATAATTAATTTTATAATGTTCAAAAATTAGAAGTGTCCGTTTAAGTGGCTATCAGTAATATTAAAATGATTTTTTAATAAAAGGTTTTCGTTGCAAAATAAATTTAATGCACTAATATTTTACTTTTGCAAATTGTATACAAATTGTATACATCAAATCTAACATAGTGGTTGTCAATTAACATATTTTAAAATAACTTATTTAGAGTATTTACATTTATTTTCAAAGTTTAAAGTGCTAGGTGTGCGAAACCGAGTAATATTGAACAAAATTATATATCAAAATTCAGTTATTTTGAATATAACTATATAGTTTTCATTTGTCTATAGTATATATTTACCACTTGACAATTAATATAATTTATGTAATTTTAAATACTTTACATCAAACTGTGTCGGGAAAAAAATATTTTAACTTTATTATCTTTTTTTAAAGAATTAATTGTATAATGTTCAAAATTGGAGGTGTCAGTTTAAGGTGGCTATTAGTAATATTAAAATGAATTTTTAATAAAAAGTTTTCGTTGAAAAAAATTTTAATGCACTAATATATACTTTTGCAAATTATATACATCAAATATAACATAATAGTTGTCAATTAACATATTTTAAAATAACTTATGTAGAGTATTTATATTTATTTTTTCAAAGTTTAAAGTGCGAAGTGTCGCCGTAAGGCGACGCTGAGTGATATTGAACTACATTGTATATCAAAATTCAGCTACTTGAATATAACTATATAATTTTCATTTGTCTATAGTATATATTTACCCTATTTGACAATTAATGTAAGTTTTGTAATTTTAAATTTTTTACATCAAACTGTGTCGAGAAAAGAAATATTTTAATTTTATTATCTTTTTTTTGAATAATTAATTTTATAATATTTAAAATTGGAAGTGTCAGTTTAAGGTGGTTATGAGTAATATTAAAATAATTATTTAATAAAAAGTTTTCATTGCAAAATAATATTAATGCACTAATGTTTTACTTTTGCAAATTGTATACATCAAATATAACATAGTGATTGTCAATTAATGTATTTTAAAATAACTTATGTAGAGTATTTACATTTATTTTCAAAGTTTAAAGTGCGAGTTGTCGCCGTAAGGCGATGCCGAGTAATATTGAACTAAATTGTATATCAAAATTCAGCTTTTTTGAATATAACTATATAATTTTCATTTGTATATAGTATATATTTACCTTTTGACAATCAAGGTAATTTATGTAATTTTAAATTTTTTTACATCAAACTGTGTCGAGAAAAGAAATATTTTAATTTTTTTATCTTTTTTTGAAAAAATAATTTTATAATGTTTTAAATTGGTGGTATCAATTTAAGGTGGCTATCCTCTTAAAGACTATGGTTATCTCTCACATTATAAGGTTTTTCCATATGCTATTTCTAAATAATAATATCTACTTTATTATTTAGGCCTAAGCTCTTTGTGTAAATTTTTCTACTAATATGTATGTGTCCACATGGTTTGTTTACATCAATAGTTGTTACTTACATATTTGCTGAAGGTTACATAATATTATTACCTTTATCCCGGTGTCTATGAATTAAGGGTTTAGGTTGAAAGATAGTTTTTCATAGCATAATTGTTGAATCATTTTCGGGGAAGTTATTTAAGGAGCTACTGGACCAGTCAAGGGAAAAGGTACAAATTTACATCTTCAATAGTTTGCATCAAGAAAAGAAAGTAATGTTGGAGAATCAAAATTTGTGTCGACTGGTATTTCAACCATCATTATAGTACTTCTATGTCATGTGTGTCGTTTTCAAACCCGAATAGCATTTGATAACGTCATATTTTTTGTTAGAGCCCTCATCTCCCTTTATAATCTAACTAAAGTAGGTTATAAGGTAAATATCTAAAATAAGTGCATATACTACATCCGTTTATGTAGATATTTGGTTATTGTTGCAATTTCGTCAATATTATTTTGTGTATGATGCTTCATGCACGGGTAATCTTAGATTTATGTGAAAAGTTTAAACATGATATCGGTTTTAAGCATGTTGAAGGGGATTTTGACTCACAACAAGAAAATAATTATCAAAATAACTTGGTAATCATCACACGCTGCTCAAGCATAGGGGAGTAAAAAAATGTGGTATCACTGATACACATACTATATTAATTTTTTATTATTTATTCTTCTATTTCTTTTTATTTTGACATTATTAGTGGCAAGTTTAAATACAACATATCTTATAAATATTTCAGAATTTAATTTTTTTAAGTGGAACTAATGAATATGCTTTCTATCCGGGTGATTATGCTATCGATGTGCGCATTTTTATACCTATATCACTTTCATCACCCTCAAATGCAAGTTACGCGTGACCGGTTATATTGTTACATTTCTTACTGTGTTAGACACAATATTCATGAAGCAAGTTTTATAAACTCTCAATTATATTCTTTGTGATTTCAATTGACAGAGAATATTGTGGATACACAAACTCTAATTCAATTAATCAATGAGAATAGTGCATGTTTGTTTAAAAGTTGAAAATATTATGCAACTCTATCATAATCAACTTCGTTTAACTGTACTATATATTCACATGCTTGGGCTCTCAACCTATACTCAAACATCAGAAAAACATAATAAAGATACACATTCTTGATTTTCTCAAATATACATTGAAGTTTCATATTAATTTATTAAGTTTCTCCTCTTCTTGCAATCAGATATGAACGACCATCAACATTTTTCCGCTTTGGATGCTACTCAAGTAGCTTAGAATCATAATGTGATTATAATCTTAACTTTCAATTAGATTTTCCATTTTTACAATTCACAGAGAATATTATGGCTACACAATTCTCAGTCAATTAATCAATGAAAATAGTGCATATCTGTTTAAAAGTTAAAAAGATTATGCAACTCTACCATAATTAATTTCGTTTAACTGTACTATATATTCACATGTCTGGGCTCTCAACCTATACTCAAACATCAAAAGAAGGTAATAGAGGTACACATTTATTATTTCCTCAAATATACATTGAAGTTCCATAGTAATTTATTTAGTTTCTCATCTTCTTACATTCAGATATGGACGACCATCAGCATTTGTCCGCTCTGGATGTTACTCAAGTAGCTTGGACATTGAAGGTTTGAGCGACAAGAATGTGTATATCAAGTAATGACCGTGGGGAGGCAGTCAGGCACAATCTTATTTTGTTGGACTGTGAGTTGTGATTTAATTGTATTAGTTGCATTCGAACCATTTCTCACATTTATTGGAGCATACTCTGCATATTAACATCCTGATTCTAATCTTGATGCTGAGAAATCCTGATTTCTTATGCAATAGGATATGAATCAGGGTTTGTCAGTATCAGGATTAGAATCAGGATGTGATTACAATCTTAACTATCAATTATATTCTCCATGATTACAATTCACATAGAATATTGTGGCAAATTCAGCATCAGGATTAGAATCAGGATGTGAATACGCATAGTATATTGTTTCACATCTATGTTTTTCGTTAATTTTTTTAAAAAAATATTTGCAGAACAAACATATGCTTGCAATCGTGTCATTAGCTATTTGGAATCAATTTGTGATTTCTATGACCTCTACTGTTTAAGAGGCTTCCAACAAATAGAAAATTGGAGAATCATTTTGCAAATTATAGAGTATTGATATAGATCTGTGTTGATAAAAGAAATATTTTAATTGTATAATGTTTAAACTACGAGGCGTCGCAATAATTTTAAAATACCTTTGAATAAAAAATTTTCTTTAGCAGAATAATGACTTTTGTTTTAATGCACTAATTTATATGTTTTGTATATGTATTCAGGTAAAATATTGTGGTTTTCAATTCAACAGTATCAAAATAACTTATATTAGTATTTATATCTTTTAATTTTGAAAATTTTAAACTGAGAGGTGTCGCCGTAAGGCGACGCCGAGTAATATTGCACTATTTTTATATTTAAGTTATATATATAAAAATACAGTTAGAGAGTAATTGACAAAAAATGATTTCGAATTCACATGTGTAAGCAATATATGTAGAAATGTAACATTCTAGTTTTCAATTCAACTGTTTTAAAATAACTTATATTCAGTACTTTCATTTTTTAATTTTCCAAATTTTAAACTACGAGGTGTCGTCGTAAGGCGATGCCGAGTAATATAGAACTAATTTTTTTTATATTTAAGTTATATATATAGAAATACAGTTAGAGAGTAATTGACAGAAATTAATGTCAAATTCATATGTTTAAGCAATATATATAGAAATGTAACATTGTAGTTTTCAATTCAATGTTTTTAAAATAACTCATATTAAGTATTTACATTTTTTTCAATTTTTCAAATTTTAAACTGCGAGGGTTCGCCGTAAGGTGACACCGAGTAATATTGAACTAATTTTTTAAATTTGAAATTTATATGCAAAAAATACAGTTAGAGGAGTAATTGACAAAAACTGATTTCGAGTTCATATGTTTAAGCAATATATGTAGAAAAAAATATATGTGAAAATTTTTGATTAACTGGAAAAATTTAAACAATATTTATAAATTGAAAAAACTGTGTAAATAATATTTATTGACTGAAAAAGTGAACGATACAAAATGAAACATAAACAAAATATCAACACCTATCTAAATTGAATTAATTATAAATTAATAACAAAATATGTAAATGAAATTGTATAATTTAAAATATTTTAAAATTAAATTAAAGTTTAATGAGCGCGCATAGTGCGGGCAAAAATCCTTAGTTAAATGAGCGCGCGTAGTGCGGGCAAAAATCCCTAGTTAAATATTAATATTTGTATTGAATATATGTAGGGGCGACTGATAAACGAATTAAAACATAAACATAGCCAAAATTGTAAAAAAATGGTCAAAATCTAATGGAACCGATTATTAATATAAATAAAAATAAAATTTATAATTTATATAAATTTCATAAATTTTAAAACTAGAAAATATTTTTAAAATTTTAAAAGTGTAAATAGTCACGTCTTACTTAGTCTAAAGTAACTAACGAATACTTTAGTAGTAACATGCAACTGTCATGAAATCAAGGTTATGGTCACCGAAATCACTTTTAAGTTATACAGTTTTTTTTTAAAAAAATTCATCTACTTCGAGAAATTGTAGAACTTGCAATAGTGTACTTGTTGGATATAGAAGGAGTTGAAGATTAAAGATAGATTCATCTATGTCAACAATGCAGAGGATGATAACTCAACATAGACAAGACTTGCAAATAATCCTATATTCATTGAAACCAGTACGAAGATAGAAGACTTGACATATACACAATGATCTGGAAAGCTACAGTGAAGAAGTCGTCAACAGAAGTTCGAAGGAAATTCATTAATATATTCATTCATCGAAGGAATAAGGTTGAAGATATTCGAAGTAGCAATCTGGATTGGTGTGAAGGTCATAAGGGTTTCAGTGAAGCTAATTTGATATGGTAGAAGACTTGACGGTGAATTGTATAGTCTATAGTACAAATGCCTGAGAGCGGAACTAGTCGTCTGTGAACCAGACCATTGCACTAGGCGTCAGTGATCCGTGAAAGGAAACTAAGTACTATCATTCGAAAGACTGTCAAGTGATATTTATATTCAAGAAAACTGTTCGAAGATTGAAGACGAAGCTCAGAAGACAGGAAGACATGAAGTGGTATGACTCAGGGATTGCATATATCAAGTTTAAGAATGTATAAGAAGTCAAGTACAAGCTCAAAAGGAATCCAAGTCAACTTCTATGAGTTGCAGGACAATCAAGTGGAAAGAATTGCAAGAAGAAAGTCTTTACTATAACTTGGAGATTGTTCTAAGGCAAAGAAACAAGAATTCGACTTCTACAAGCTTGGAAATCGACTTATGCATCTAGAAGTCGATTCTAGGAAATGCTAGTCGAAATTAAGGAGTTGAAAAATGTTTCTAAGTAAAGGAAAAGGAAAAAATCGACTTCCATGGAGACAAAATCGACTTGCACAAGTGTGATGGGACTACTAGTCAATTTTGCTTCCTAAGAATTCGACTAGTGGAAGAAAGCTTGAAAAATCTAAGTCAAATGTCTCCTTGCATAACAATTCGAATTCTAGCTCTAAGGATTGGACTTGTACATATTCGATTCTTGCAAAGTCGATTTCTAAGGAGTCTAAACTACTACTAGTCGAATTGTGTAAGAGAGTAACTCGACTTCTGAGGTGTTGGATTATAAATCAAGGTCATTTCCTCTCTTGAACTCCAATTCGACTACTGAAAATCAAGGCAACTTTAATTCGATTTGTGGATTTTGACTACTGCACATGTTAAGATCTATTTACTTGGACGAGAGCTTGCCACGTCCCGAAGTCTATTCACCTACCTATATCTATCAGTTCAACAGTGAATTGAATAATCAATCACAATTAGAAACAGTAGCGCTGCTCTCACTTTTTGGAGATTCGTTCTATCAAATCATCAATTTGCAAAGTGAAGTGCTGCTGAATTTTATACAGAATTCTAGTCTTACATAGGAACACTCAAAAGCATTAAAGCCTTGTATTGATAGCTTGTATCCGATAGGTTATATTGCATTTTAGAGTGATAGCGATACACATATTTGATAAGTTATCTTTTGTAGGGTGTAGAGTTATTGTTGCTTTGTTTACGTTTGTAACAAAGTTTGTAAGCAACCCACTCGGAGATTTTTCTTAATAATATAAGATCAATACCCCGAAGCTCTTGTGTTTGTGTTTATTTTTCATAGTATCTCTATCCGCTGCGAATTTATTTGAAAAATGAACGATAATACATTCACTCCCCTCTGTATTAACCTAGTGGACCTAACAATTGGTATCAGAGCTTGTTGATCGATATACGGATCAGATCCTTTAGGTTAGCAAGTTTTGTGTTGGATTTTGGTTGAACGGAGACTGGGATAGCTTCTGGTTGTGTAGATTGGGTTTCTGTTGATTGGTTGTGTTGTGTGACTGATTGGATAGTTGCAGTTTGAGATATCGTATTGCGAAAATTTTACAGATCTGTAAAAATGAGTTCTCAAAAGATTGGCGGTCTTAAGGTTCCAAAATTCGATAAGACAAACTACAATCTATGGAAGAAGAGGATGCTTCTTTATCTCAGAGCTGCAGATCACAGATACATTAAGGTCATCGAGAAAGGACCATTTGTATTTGAGATAGAGGATCCAAATGATGCTGAGAAAAGAATTCCTAAGAATCCAGATGACTACACTGAGAAGGATATTGAATTGGATAGTCTGGATGCCAAGGTGCAGCACTTGTTGATGGAATCCATGGATGAAGACATGAGCCATCAAATTGTTGTGTGTGAAAATGCTAAGCATATGTGGCAAACCATAGAGTTGTTAATGGAAGGAACGGAAGATGTCAGAGAAAACAGACTTGATATTCTGACTACCCAATACGAGGCATTCAAATCTCTCCTAGTCGAAAACATAACTTCGGTCTTTGAAAGATTGAACAAGTTGATAAATGAACTGAGCATCTATGGGAAGAGATATGAACAGAAAGAGATAAACAGGAAGTTTATGTTGACATTGCCCACTCATCTCATAAGTAAAGGAGATTCAGTTCGTGAGCGCTTGGACTTCAAGACTATGTCTCTGGACAAGTTATATGGGAAGATGAAGAATCATGAAATGGAATTGGAACAAAAAAAGATTATATATGGAAGTGGTGCAGTGGACGGAGTTACTGAAAACAACTGCTCTTGTAGCTAGTAAACACAAGGACTTGGACATAACTGCTGAAAAGCCAAAAACAAATAATTAAGTGCTTTGTGATGCTGAAGTTGATGATGGAAATCTCTCTGGAGACCCAAGGGATTATTATACAATGGAAGAGTTGCAAGATATGAAGGATCCCACCATGGCCAACATGGCAGCTATGTTTGGAAACTTGAGATTCAGGAGGAAACAAGCCTTCAGGGGATCTGGTAGCAGCAACAGGGGTCAGAAATCTCCATCATATTCAGACTCAGGCTACAAGACATGGATGGTAGATATAAAGAATGTCAAGTGTTTCAACTGTGGAGAAATGGGACACTTTGCCACTGAATGTAGAAGGAGTCAACAGACAAGAGACAAAGGAAAGGCTTATCAAAGGAAAGATTCTGGAGGTTCGAAGAAGTATCCAGTGAAGTCTTACATAGCTGAGGGTAGAAGCTGGGATAATACTGATGATGAGGAAGAGCAGTTTGGAAATCTGGCACTCATGGTTGACACTCCACACTCTTCAAGACAGGTAATCCTTTGCTCCTACCCACCTCCATTTCATACTGAAAACCTATGTGAGAATGAACACTACCTTGCTTTTAGAAAGTCTATCACTATACCTGCTACATCTTTATTTGATAGTATAAAAGTTGAATGCACTGAGAAAGCATGCATTGATAGATATAATTCCATAAATATGAGCTATTATCACTGTATAGTCTCCTTGAAAAATGCTAATGGTACTGTAGGTGATTTGAAAGAAAAGGTAAAGAAACTATAGGAAGAACTTGATAAGTTAGTTCTTGAGAAAGTTAATGTTGAAGACATTAGGCAAAAACATCACTATCTAGAACATAAGGCTAATAATCATGTTGAGACCATTGCTCAGTGAGATGAGAAGATAAAGGAATTAGAAGCTAAGTTACAAGCTTATGCCAATTCTGCTAATCTTGCGAAGGAACTCATATCTAGCCAAGTTGTAAGTGGTAAACTTGGAATTGGGTTAGATTATGATGAGCTTAGAAAGTCAAGTAAGAAATGTGTGGTGGAAAATGAAAAAGTTAAAAAAGTAAATAATCCACCTGATACACCATACGTTCTGAAAAATGCTAAGAAACCTTTGTACAAGAAAGGATCTTCTGATCCCTTTGATGAGGAAAGACTATTCATTGAACATGAGTTGCTTGTTGAGGACTTAAATGAATTAAAAGATAAAAAGGCAAAGGAACCTAGTAAGTCAGCTGACTCAGATAGTGAAACATCTAAGGCTGGACTAGGTTTTAGTTCCAAAACTAAAAGAAGCAGGAATAGAAATGGCAGAATAGGAGGCAATGGCCCTAGAAAGTTATGCAACAATTGTGGATCTGTTGGTCATCTTACTCATGCTTGTAGGAAGGCTAAGGTAATGTTAAGAATGTTAATATGCATAAAATGTCTAGCATGCCTAAATCTCCTAAGTGCAATAATTCTGTTTGCATGCCATGTGTTGTTAATTTCATGAACACTTATCTTGATTCCACACACTCGCACAATTCATCGCATAGTCATGATAAGCATGTACACACACACTGGTAGGTCTAAGACTGTCAGCCCTCCTAAGGTTAGGAAAGAGGCACCTGTCACCAAGCCCAGAAGCAAGTCTGCTGGTGCTTCTGTAAGTGACAAAGGGACAGTCAAAGACAATGAACAACATACTAAGCCTGTCAATTCTGTGAAGCAGAATGTTAAATATTCAAATGCTTCTAAGTCCCCTGGACCCAACTTAGTTTAGGTACCAAAAAAAATTAATCTCCTTTGTTTTCAGGGCATTAAGCAGAAGATGGTCATTTGGATTCTGGACAGTGGATGTTCGAGGCATATGACTGGAGATAGAGCCCTGCTATCAAAGGTGGTTGAGAAAGATGGCCCGGAAGTTACCTTTGGAGATGACAGCAAAGGTTATACAACGGGATATGGCTGTTTGGAAATTGGAAATGTTATCATTGAAGATATTTCTCTAGTTGAAGGTCTGATGCATAATCTCCTCAGCATAAGCCAATTCTGTGATAAAGGCTGTGAAGTTTTGTTCAAGAAGGAGAGGTGTTTGATCTCTAATCAGAAGAATGAGAAGCTTCTCTCAATGGAGTGAGAAAGGGTGATTTGTTTGTAGCTAACTGGAATTCTACTGAAGATGGTCAAGTTATGTGCTTCTATAGTAAAGCTTCTCCAGACGACAATTGGTTATGGCATAAGAAGCTCTCCCACTTAAACTTCAAGACCATGAATTCTTTGGTTAAGAGGGAATTGGTGAGAGGTCTGCCCGAGATGGAATTTTGTCCTGAAGGACTTTGTGAAGCATGTGAGAAGGGAAAGTCAAAGAGAGCATCACATAAGAAGAAGACAGTTTCTGACATTGCTGAGCCCTTACAACTTTTGCATATGGATTTGTTCGGACCAGTCAATATAATGTCTATGTCGAGAAAAAAATATTGCTTAGTGATTGTTGATGACTATTCCAGATACACGTGGGTGTTATTCTTACATTCAAAGGATGAAGCAGCTGAAATGATCATGAAAGGAATATGTCCTAAGTCCAATCATGTATTAGGATTTAGGAATAACTTTTTATGTAATCTGTTTTGATTTCATTGATATTAATAAAAGACTTGTTTTGTTTTTATTACGGGCTCTATCTATTTAAGTGTTTAAATAAGATATACCATAGTTTAGAGTAAAGCTTTTTATGGATTATGATGAGATCATAATAGTGAGACCTAAAAGATGATAACTCTAAACTTAAATAGTTCCTGATCATAGGATTACTAACTGGTAATTAATAATCCGCAAAGATCGGTACATACTATGCTTGCTTCATTATGAAGGATGTATGTTCTCATAGACACTTGTGTGGTGACACTATAGCTAGTATGTAGGTGCTTATTATAGAATAAGTTCACTGAACATGACTCGCACAGCTGAACAACTGATGGAGTTCACTCACGTGTCAGCAGTTGTTCACATAGTGATAGTTGTACAAGTATCCTTAGACTTGAGGTCATCATAGTCATCTTGTGTACACTGAACTATGCTTTGGTTTAGTTCTTAGTCTCCTGGGACAATTATTAGGGCTCTACTGGGTATAGGAATTTGTACACGAAGATAGTGTATGATCAATATAGGATCTACCCCTTCCAGTGAAGGAAGCGAATGTTCAAGGTTGATCCACTTATGCTAGTTCAGGAATCTCTGGCCAGAGTGAATGAAATTAGAAAGGAGTTTCTAATTTGCATAGAACTAAGCATACTAAATTGTAAGCAAGTAATTAAATTAGATAGGCTTGACACAAGATCCATGCCTTATATTTAATCAGGACATTGTAGGGTAGAAGGAGTTTATTGTACGGTAACTATTCACTGAATAGGTTCTTGGTATTCTAAGCAGTGAATTCGTATTATCCGGATAGTCGCGATATGCTGAGAAGTATCCCTCACGATGTAGAATAAATATGATTAATTAATTAATCATATTTAATAAATTAGAGAATTTATATAAATAATGATAAAATAGTTTTATTATTATTTATATCTACTACCGGCTTAATATTGAACCTACAGGGTCACACCATAAAAAGAGAATGATTTAATGGTGGAGAAATTAATTAATAATGGCTGATAATTATTTATTTATGAAATAAATAATTAATTGGAAAATTTAATAATTGATTAAATGAGATTTAATTGATTATAAATTAATTAAGAAAAGTTCTTAATATTATTAATTAAGAATTTAATTTTGGAAATTAAATCAAGAGAGAGAATTATTTCTAAAGTGTTTAGAAAAAGGATTAATAATTAAAAGGTGTTTTAATTATTAATGAGAAGAATAAATGGGTTAATAATAATAATATTTTATGGGAAAATTTCAGCTGAAAATTTTGCCTATAAATATACTATTATAAACCCTATTTTTATTCCAACCCAAATTTTTCAGAAAACCTAATTCTCTCCACCACCTCCTCCTCCTTAGCATCGTTTTCTTGGTGGATACCGGTGGAGTGCTTCACGTTTGAGGAGCAGCTGCTAAGGATCTTTGATCGTTGCTTTTGGATCGCTATTAAAGGTTAGTAATCGATTCATATGTTTTAATCACGATTTATATGCTTTTATTTGGATTTTATATGTGTAAAAGTGTTTTACCATGCCTCCGCTACGATTAAAATCCAACAATGGTATCAGAGCATAGGTTGTATGGATATAGATATGTGGTAAAAATTTCAGAATTTTATGTGCTTGTATGAATTAATTATGATTTTTACAAGTTATATTATGGATTAATTATGTCTGATGAGAAATCGTTTCTCAGAATAATTTTGAATGTTGATCTGGGTTCTACAAGTGTTGTAGATCGTCTGGGTATTTTTTTTATAATTTTATGATGTATAGATTTTTTATTATGAATATTTGAAGATCTTGCAATTAAATTCGTAATTAAATAATCATGTATATATATATAAATTGTAAGTATGTATATATATATATATATATATATATATATCTGTTGTGGTTGCTGTACTGATGGCACGGAAGCAAAGAGAAGACACAGATGTCAGGTACGGCTCCACGGCGATCGAGAGAAGAAGCTGTCAGGCGGCTGCTGCAGGCGCGTGTGGCGCACGCGCGCGCGGGGGGTTGTCGCGCATTCTGGGAATGCGTTACACCCTGTGGCGCATTCACGGAATGCGTTACACCTTTTAATGGCTTAAAAGGCTTGTAACGCATCACCGGAATGCGTTACAGAGCTAGTAACGCGTTCCTGTAATGCGTTACAGCCCATCTGTTATTTTTAAATTTGATTTCTGGGAGTTTCGTAACTCCGTTTTAGGCGTGCAATATATCGTTGGATTCGTTTTTCCAAAACGGATCTAATGGAGTGATCAAATTTTAGTCTATATAAAAGTTTTGAACTATTTATAATTCCGAAAGAGTTTTAAAGTTGTTTTTAACTATTTTAACTGCTTTTAAATGCTTCATGTGATACATAGAGATGTATAATGCTTAGACCAATATGCTAGATGATGTAACATGCCTACATTGACGTTTATTCATGTTTATATATGTGATATATGCTTAGTTTATCATGCGATGATAGATTTAGGTGAACTTATATGAACATAAGGCATTTGTTAGACAATCTAGTATAGTGAAATTGTTTCATAACCTTAATAATAATATTATGAATACAATCATGAGATTCTTGTGTTTATGAAACATGTAATTGAATATGAATTTTCGATATAAGAGAAAGGATGATTCTGTCAACAACAGATTTCTATCTGTAAGAAAGTGTAACACCCCCAAATCCGGGGTCGGGGATCCGGGTTGTCACGAGTTCCATTTCCCTTAATAACACCCAATCTTAAAAAATAATCAACTACTCTGTACTGTGACCCCACAATAAACACACACACCACAAGTTATAGTCTCAGAGATGAATATCCAAAAATAATCATAAGTCATTTTATTCCACCAATATGCCAATACACCTAAAAAGGGTTATCTGAATAAATTTACATTTCTTTGCCATTATTACAATTCATAAATATACATAAATCTGGTACATCAAAAGTTGAAAGCCTAGCCTATTGGTAGCTCCTACCTCAGCTACAGCGTCATCAACGCCTATAGGAAACTGCGAAACGTTTCCTATCCGCTCGCGAATTGGGAGCTTGGTCCTGTTCATCTTGTCTATCTGATGTTATGTGATGAAAGAAGAAAGCAAGGGTGAGCAGCAAGCCCGCCAAAATAATATGTATAATGATTAACAATATATGAGCCTTCTCATAGTACTCATGAAAGTCTTGGTCAAAAGAAATGAACCAAGTTGATATCTTAATGCGATGAAGTCGCAAAATATTCAGTATATATATATACATATATACTTTTCAAAATATTGGAAGTCCTCTTCCATGCATAATACACACAGAGTTCCAGTGTATAACTGTATAAAAAAATCGTTGCAAGGTGATCTCATATATCTAACCTTGTCTCAACGTTTTTCTGAAAATCTTTGTCATGCATAAGATAATCATTTACTAGATATAAGTCTAAAAAGATGAAGTTACAAGATACTCCAATATAATTATATCTTTTAAAAATACTACTTGAACTACCACCATTCAAGTCATAATTAGTTTCCAAAGTTCATCACATAGATGAGACTACAAGACCAGATTTGAATAGATTAAAATTTTAAAATATCATCAAAATAAAAGGAAGTTACGAGATACTTCATTTGATGCAAACATCATTTTGAAAACTTGACCCTGTCAACACTCAACAATCGCCCAACCGTAGCCTTTCTATCGAAGTGCTCTGGGTAGTGTTGCAGAAATATCCAATTGGATGATGAACTCATTACGGGAGTTTGCCGCGCCAGGAAGACCACTTACGATGATCAGTCGTAGTAGTGCAACCCCACCATTTTCTACATGTAGAGGAGAACCTGTCGGATTTACTTGTCAACCGAACACTGAACTCCTAAGGAATGGACCGCCTTAGCGGAACTTCCAGGCCATTTGGGCCAATATAATAAGGCTGGGCCGGCGCCACTCGACCACTTACGCCACTCCTAGTTCAGATGAAATCCATGACTCTGAAACGTAAAGCTCGTTCCCCCTTTCCCCAAGTAGAAACTTGTTGATACGGCTCGACCAAGAAGTCGTATCTATTTGGAAAGGAAAACTCACCGATATTTCCCAGGCGATGCCTGTTAATGGATTAACTTGTTCCAAGAATTTTACTTCCCGAGTCTTGGGTAAGTAATCAATTTATTTATCAAAACAGCAACCTTGTTGCGAATATAAAACACACCACAGAGCCGGATCCCTCAGGTTTTGAGCGAGTATTTAAATCCCCTTCGAAAGGAGGATCTTAAATATAAAAATGAGTTTTGGGATCCGCTCTAACTTTTAAAAATCATTTTGAAGACTCGCAAAACGTTTTTAAGAATGTTTGGAGTGATGCTGATTTAACAAGGTAAATCAATCCCAATATATTAGAAAATATCTTAATATTATTATTTAAATAATATTTCCATAAAGAATAATCTTTATAAAAATAATTGAAGTAGAAGTTTTAAAACTTATACTTGAAATGAATATTAAATAACCAAAGATATACCTATACGAAAGTACTATCTTTATTTGAATAATCAAAAGTGAGTTTGATTATCGACACCTTATTCTTTAATAAAATAAAAAATATATCTCAGCAAACAATCAAAGTCATAGATCCTCAAATGAATATTCAAATAATATTCAATAAATAAAATAATCTGAGTCATAAGCCCTCGAATGAATATTCGAAATAATATTCAATAATAAAATAAAGGAGTCATAAGTCCTCAAATGAATATTCGAAATAATATTCAATAATAAAATAAAGGAGTCATAAGTCCTCGGATGAATATTTGAAATAATATTCAATAATAAAATAAAGGAGTCATAAGACCTCGGATGAATATTCGAAATAATATTCAATAATAAAATAAAGGAGTCATAAGTTCTCGGATGAATATTCAAAATAATATTCAATAATAAAATAAATGAGTCATAAGTCCTCAGATGAATATTCGAAATAATATTCAATAATAAAATTAAGTTATCGAATAAACCTTATTCGATTAATAGTTTTGAAAATTATAACCATATATATATATAAATATATATATATAAAATCTACTCGGGATCCTCGACTCCCGGTTTTAGAAAATATTTTCACCTTTGGGTCCCTATACTAAGGGTATATGCAAATTACTTCTATTCTCTAGCATAGGTATTATCAACTGAACCAACAGATATATATGGCAAGAATACGAAACAGGCATGCATATATATACCATATCATCATGCTTCAATATATCGCAACATTTGCTAATTAACCAACATGCATCTATCACAAGATAATGCATATACATATATACATCACAACAACAGTATAACGGGTAGAAAACTTGCCTGAGCGACTGGGGGTTATGAATGGCTCGGGACGAATCTGGTAACCTATAAACAACAAGTAAGTTGGAATTAAGCCAAAGTCACTTGTAAATCTAAACATTAACCAACTTAGACTCTAACGCTCGCTTTGCGCTTACTGATTCTCTTAAGTCACTCGAGTACCCTCGGCTCCACCATTTTTAATAATTTAACCATTACGAGTTTTAAGGTGATTCCTTTACGAGTGTCTTACCAACTTCCTAACACTCTTACCATAATTGTTTCATACACTAATTAACCCTTTTTGGTCTTTAACCTATGTTTCAAAGTAAGGCAAGGGGAAAAGTTTTGTTCGCGAAACGCCGTTACTTAAAACGGTCGTTTCTCCTAAACCGTATATCGGAATCAAACGAACTACATATCAAAATGAAGCTCGTAACATGAACTATCTAAAAATGGCAATGGTAAAAATCTAGTAGGGAGTTCTCGGGTCCTAATGTTATGAACAAAAGTAGTCTAAAGTAAATCGGACATTACGACGGCTATGTTTACGCGATTTCCCAAATTTAAACCATTCCAAATCCACCACAATTCAACCCCAATTCACAACCCAATCAAAACTCCATTACAACAGCCCCAAATCAACTCATTATAATCAATTTACTAAAAAAAAACTTGAATTTAAACTATACTACATTCTTTAACCAAATCATAAGATTTCAACAATCCATTCACCACCATTCCAACCCAACTCTAAACCACAATCATTAAGCTACTCTAATACCATATCAACCAAAATCATTATAATATACAAAGTAAAGCTAGGGTTTGGAGATGTTATACCTTCCTTGAAGCTTCTTAATCAATGAAAGATCCTTGGAATGCCCATGGAAGCCTTGATCTATGCTTAAGCTACCTTGAACTTTCATAAAAAATCAAGAAAACCAAAGTTATTTCTTGAAGGTTACTATTCACCATCTTCTTCCTTGATTTATAAAAAAAGATTGGCTTGGAATTAGAAGCTTAAACTTATAGGAAGTATGTAACTATCCATGGGGAAGCTTAGATAAATACCTTGCTAAATAGTAAGAGGTGGAGCTTGGATCTTCATTTTGCTAAGAAAGAAGCCGAGAGCTTCATGAAGAAATGGAGGGTTTTGTGTTTTGTTTGATGAAAAATGAAATGTTTTGCTTGGTTGATTGAATTTTGATTTGTTTTAGGTTAATTACCTAATTAACCTTGACTTTGTGTGGTTATCATTCAACCACACTTCCTTCCCTCCTATGTCATGCTTACATCAAATTGCTATGTCATCATCCCTTTCTTGCCCTCTTCTCATTGGTTGGATGACATCATCCCCTCTAATCTCTTTGATTAGCTTCTAATTGTTTGCCTAATGACCGCTGATCTGTTATACGGTTCGCTTAACTTTCGTTCTCGTTTCTCGTTTGAGGGATCATACCCGGGATCTTATTACTTGGGTTTCCTTAACCTTTCTCAATATATTATAATCCTTTTATGATCCTTTCTTATAATCCTTTTATTTAAATCCTTTTTATCCTGTTATCTAGTGGATTCCTGGGAAAAATCAAAGTATTCGGAATTGGATTCTGATGATCTTTACATACACTTATATACCATATAGAGTACTAATAAAATCTCAGAATATCCATAACAGAATCCCTACATAGTGGGGCATGAAAAATTTTCTCATTCAGCAAAAACACTATTCATAAGGGTTTCAAAAATTTCCAAAAATTTGGGTTATTACAGTCTCCCCTCCTTAAAAGGATTCCGTTCCGGAATCAGATAGAAAATGAATAGGGATACTCTCTTAGCATTGCACTTTCTAACTCTCGAGTAAATTTTCCCACATTGTGGTTCTTCCATCAAACTCTGAATAGTTTGATAACTCTCCTAAGCACTTATTCCTTTTCACTCTATAACCCTTCCTGGTTGCTCCATATAGGTTACGTCGGGTTGCATGTCTATGCGCTCATATGCCCCTATTTGTCTGGCATCCGAATTACACTTCCTTAACATTAATACGTGGAACACGTAATGACTTGCTACATGTTCTGGGGTAAGGCTAGCTCATATGCTAACTTCCCAATACTTCTTAATATATCCAAGGGTCCAACAAGTGGTGGACTTAGCTTTCCTTTCTTTCCGAATCTCATTAACCCCTTCTAAGGGAATACCTATAACAACACTAGGTCCCCTACTTCCCATTCCTTGTCCTTTCGTGTCAAATCAACATACTTCTTATGTCCATCTTGGGCTACTACCAGCCGTCCTCTGATTAAATCTATTGAATCCTTGGTCCTTTGGACCACTGCTGGTCCGAGTATCTTGCGCTCTACAACTTCATCCTAACATAAGGGAGATCGACATTGTCTTCCCTCAAGGATCTCATAAGGCGATATCTCGATAATGACATATGATCTATTGTCGTAAGATAACTCAATCCGCGTTAAGTGATCATTCCAAATTCTTTCAAGTCTATTGCATGGAATTTTTATCACAGCTTCTAGCACTATAGCTTTGGCGTCTCAATACCCATTCTTTTCCAGTTCGTAATCGCTACTACCTTCCGTTCCTAATATTATACTGGTTATACTTTTGCTCGTTAGCGTTCTATAACCTTTTAATAACCACGTCAACCTTAGTATCACGAATGTGTTTCCATTCCGAATACTACCACAACTTTATTACTCCTTTTTCAGCTGTTTCTATTTCCCAAAGTTTGATCAATCATATAGAAGTAAATGAATTTGTTGAGAGATCACTATGATCATGAACACTTGTTATATCGCATAGTTAGTACAGAAGGTGGCCAGCCTTTAGTACTTGACAAGCAATTAAACAATAGATGGTATCCTACTAGGCTTCTATCACACAGATAGATAGTCATTCGGCAATACCTCCCCTTCTGGAAGGGTTGTTCTTCTCAGCTTACATGAAATAAAAAGAAGAGAAAAGAACGAACTGAAGAGAATTGTGTATTCGTAAAAATTTTATTGCCATAAAATATCTGGCTTGGAATCTACCTCTGAACTATAGAGGTCTGTCATAGGAGAACAAAACATATATATTTATATCAACATCAAGTGTTATAGCATCGTATTTCACATGCCTAAATATTTTCACTATTCCGTCCATCATTCTGTGGACCCAGGCTCTTCCTCGAGCTTATACACAATCACCTTTGAAACTCCCTCGATATCGAAAATCGAATCTGGGATCTCATTCTAGACATCATCGTTACTAGAATTCTATGCTTGTACCGCAACCTTCCTCATATAGTAATACGACTCTCTTTCATAAGAGGGAATAAATATTCAATAGGTAGATACTCTACTTAATTAGTCTATCAATGATAACCTATACACTACCACGACCCGATTAGTGGTACCCAATCTCAACATCCATTCCAATACAACTCTCACGATTGTAACCAGCTCATTACTCACAGAATCATTGCTGCATTACTATGGTCCACTACTGACCTACTGTCGTCATTCATTTTCCATGAAATCTTAATATCTAACCATACGGAGTCCATATATGTCGTATCAAATCCTTCTAAGGAGGTAACATAATCACCATTCCTGATTCATGAAGAACACTCCTGATCCTGACATACATACATGACATGAAGCAGATAAAATTACAGAAGAGTTTCAATCAAAGCAATGATAGCAGGTTAATACCATTCTTAATCATATGCTTTAATTAGAAGACTTAACTCGAAGGTTCGTTTAGTCCTTTTTGAAATATGGTCCTGGATTATCCTCAGGATAGGACCTTCTAAGATAGATAGCCCGCTCATGGCGATTACACGAATTAAACCTTTACCAACTATTATTACGGTTGGGTATTGCACAGTCATCAGAAGGAATGTCAATCTTTCAAACCATAATACAACCTTTACGGCTTCAACCATTATCACTGTATTCCTCTGGCACGAGCGCCTGTAATTGTCCTCTTACACTTAAAGTGTCGGCCACCTCTTTGGCCTTTCCTGATAGTAAAATTTCCTTACAGTCAATGTCATTTTAACCACCTCCAAATAAATTTTCTACCTCATTTCAATCACTGCTTATGTGAAAATGCTTTTCTTTAATATCTGATGAGTAAAAAAAAAATATCACCATTTTTCCATAAGTTATTGCCTCAGTCTTTAGAGGTTAATCACTGTCACGATTGACTCTCAATCATACTTAGAACATCTTTTATCTTAGGTCCTAATTGCCCTGAACAATTTCGACCTTTACTGGTTCGATCCCTACTTTCTCGTGGTTTAACACGTTCCCCACTTGGCATCATTATAATTATGTCATATTTCCTTTATCAACATTTTTATTCTTGAGAATTTCGAATATTTCCTTTCTCCTTGTAAAACCTCTAAGGTTATCCTTCAATCGTTCCTCCTGTATTCCCTATATACAGGGAATATCAAAATACCATTTACTAATACTAGAACCATTGTCTATATACTTCTGAAAAATTTCTCCACTGATTCTTAAAGGTTGTTGTTACCTTAACCCTTTCCAAATCATACTGTCAAAACTCATACTGTCCCTATTAAGGGTGAAATGCCAACCTTTATGCATTCCCCTAGGATTCATTTTAAGTTACCGATGTTCTATCCTTAATTCTATCTTTAAAAAGGTACATGCATCCTTCCATGGATAAATCAAGTCATATATCCCTGATAAGGGTGTCTTATTCAATCATTCCCACCTCGATAGTATATGCCTAGTTTCATAATAACATCTGCATTCAAAATGAGGTCAATCAATATGGCCTCCAAAAGATAACAACGGTTATCCGCTTTTCTTGCCTAATTTGGTAATGATAACAAGGATGTTCTGAAAGATATTGGTCGTGTTCAACGTGAACCTCTTCTTAATAATTCCTTATTTACTTTTGTTGTTTATCTCAACAGTCACCTCAATGTTGGGATATCTTTCATATCTGGCGTCTCCCTTTCTGGGTATCATGCCACCGGTCTTACACTTCACCTTCTTGAAGGTCACTTCCTTCATCCAATTTTCTTAATTTCTTACTTTCTTATCTCCTCAGTCTATCCGCGTCTCATTATTTATCCTTCGAATTATCTCAAGGTTTCCTCGAATCTTCCCAATTTACAGGGGATAAAATATATGTATCTCTTATGCCCTCAACCATCAATTTTAACTCATGATAAATCACCCTCATCCTGACGATTACATACTTTTCTATTTCTATTGCTACGAGTCTTTAGGGTTTCCTCATACCCAACTCCCTTATCATTCCTCAAACTCTATTGCCGTTATATTCCTTTCCACTTCAATTTCTTTTTATTTTCCTTTCTCTTATCATTATTTCATGAACCAACACAACATAAGCATTGATTTCAAACATCCCGTCATTCTGGATTCGTGTCCTCAGAACGAATCTTGACAACTTTTACAACTTAGATTCATAATTCATCATACTCTTCTGCCTTTGTTCTGGCTCTAAAGCTTTTACACTATCTCCATAACCTTGGGAATTACTTTCCCAAAAATGATTGGCTGAACTTTAATCATTTTATTATAATCTCTGGCTACATGCCTTTCTTGGTCTTTCACCAGTGGGTGGCCTCTCTCTTAGAAGGGTAAGTGACAAAAACAGTCTTTTGTGATTCGTCCATCATTTAGAATCTCAAATGATTCCTATATTTCCTTTAGCCAGACTCTCACCTCTACTGGGTTCGCTTGTTCCTTGGAACTCTGAGAGCTTAGCGACTTAAAGGTCCTGAAAGAATTTCCCACCGCACTGTCTCCTCAGGGTGGTGGTTAGGGATAATAGTCTAAGTTCTCTTGAGACAGGTCCATGAATTACCGTATAGGAGTACCGTCTCGGTTCTCCTTTCCTTACTCGACTTCTGTTTCCGTAGTCTGAACATTTCCTCCTCCTCCCCGTACTTGGGGTTATCTTATACGTTAAAATCCTCATTTTCCACTTCATTATGTTATGGGTTCCTTCTATCTTGATGGCGTCCTCCCTGACTATCACATTCAGGGTTTGCCCTAAATCTTATTCCTTGAACTATGACTTTCATCTAAGATCTCATCTTTAAGCTCTTAAACATTTGGAACCCAAATTCTATAGGAATACCTCATTATTCCCTTATCATCCCTCTCGGTATTAATCTCATATCTATTTGTTGGCTCTCTGCCTTCATTCATCACTTTTACTGGCACAATATGTTCTTTTCCAATAATTCGGGCTGTATTGCAATCTCAAACAGCTTTTCGGTACCGGCTCCGGTTACCTTCACTTATATTTCCATTTTCTCAAAATCTCTTATAAACTCCCCAAAAGATATTATCATCTTGAGTCTCTCCTTTTTACTAAGGGCATCAGCCACCATATTGGCTCTCCCCGAATGATAAAGAATCTCCCAATCATAATTCTTGATTAGCTCTAACCGCCTCCTCTGGCGTATATTAAGCTCTTTCTACGTAAAAATATACCAGAGCTCCTATGGTTTGTGAATCTCGCACTTCTCTCCATACAAGTAGTGCCTCCAATCTTTAGGGCAAAACTATTGCCACGAGCCTAAGCTCATGGGCGGGGATATCGAATTTTATATTCCCTTAATTGTCTTGACACGGACGCGATTATCTTGCTGTGCTGCATAAGAAGCACCCAAATTCCTTATGCGAAGCGTCACTACAAATCACAAAATCTCCTTTTTCCATCCGACAACGCCAACATAGGGGCCGTCACCAACCTTTGCTTCAGTTCTTAACAGCTATTCTCGCATTTCTCTGTCTATTCGAACTTCTCAGTCTTATGAGTAAGCCGCGTTAAAGGGGCTACTATCTTTACAAACTTGATCGAACCTCCGGTAGTGACCGACCAATCCTACCTCTGGTAGTCGCTCTAACCATGGTTATCAATTCCACAGTGGTCCTTTATTCATTCTTGTCAGGATCCTCCACGGGATCCTCCTCAACCACAATCCCTTCTAGGACAGCATCATCAACCGCTACATCCTCAATATGAACATCATCTGGTCCTGCGTTAGGACGCTCTATCGGATCCACAATCTGATCTCCAATAAGTAATAATACATCATCGCGTTGTTGCTCCTCAACCTCAGGGTTCGGAGTCCCGCTACCATATACGATAACGAACTACGCTTCTATCGCTACATTTATAAGGGTTCCCATAAGGGTTTTAACTGTCGGTGCTACGTTAGGTAGCCCGACTATGAACTTGGCAAGAGTTCTTATTATCTTAATGAACTTATTATCTTAACGTCATATCATCTCTGAGGTTTATAATGCTTAGCTCTAATACCACTTCTATAACACCCCCAAATCTGGGGTCGGGGATCCGGGTTGTCACGAGTTCCATTTCCCTTAATAACACCCAATCTTAATAAATAATCAACTACTCTGTACTGTGACCCCACAATAAACACACACACCACAAGTTATAGTCTCAGAGATGAATATCCAAAAATAATCACAAGTCGTTTTATTCCACCAATATGCCAATACACCTAAAAAGGGTTATCTGAATAAATTTACATTTCTTTGCCATTATTACAATTCATAAATATACATAAATCTGGTACATCAAAAGTTGAAAGCCTAGCCTATTGGTAGCTCCTACCTCAGCTACAGCGACATCAACGCCTATAGGAAACTGCAAAACGTTTCCTATCCGCACGCGAATTGGGAGCTTGGTCCTGTTCATCTTGTCTATCTGATGTTGTGTGATGAAAGAAGAAAGCAAGGGTGAGCAGCAAGCCCACCAAAATAATATGTATAATGATTAACAATATATGAGCCTTCTCATAGTACTCATGAAAGTCTTGGTCAAAAGAAATGAACCAAGTTGATATCTTAATGCGATGAAGTCGTAAAACATTCAGTATATATATACATATATACATTTCAAAATATTGGAAGTCCTCTTCCATGCATAATACACACAGAGTTCCAGTGTATAACTGTATAAAAATATCGTTGCAAGGTGATCTCAGATATCTAACCTTGTCTCAACGTTTTTCTGAAAATCTTTGATATGCATAAGATAATCATTTACTAGATATAAGTTTAAAAGATGAAGTTACAAGATACTCCAATATACTTATATCTTTTCCAAATACTACTTGAACTACCACCATTCAAGTTATAATTAGTTTCCAAAGTTCATCACTTAGATGAGACTACAAGACCAGATTTGAATAGATTAAATTTTTAAAATATCATCAAAATAAAATGAAGTTACGAGATACTTCATTTGATGCAAACATCATTTTGAAAACTTGACCCTGCCAACACTCAACAATCGCCCAACCGTAGCCTTTCTATCGAAGTGCTCTGGGTAGTGTTGCAGAAATATCCAATTGGATGATGAACTCATTACGGGAGTTTTCCGTGCCAGGAAGACCACTTTCGATGATCAGTCGTAGTAGTGCAACCCCACCATTTTCTACATGTAGTGGAGAACCTGTCGGATTTACTTGTCAACCGAACACTGAACTCCTAAGGAATGGACCGCCTTAGCGGAACTTCCAGGCCATTTGGGCCAATATAATAAGGCTGGGCCGGCGCCACTCGACCACTTACGCCACTCCTAGTTCAGATGAAATCCATGACTCTGAAACGTAAAGCTCGTTCCCCCTTTCCCCAAGTAGAAACTTGTTGATACGGCTCCACCAAGAAGTCGTATCTAGTTGGAAAGGAAAACTCACCGATATTTCCCAGGCGATGCCTATTAATGGATTAACTTGTTCCAAGAATTTTACTTCCCGAGTGTTGGGTAAGTAATCATTTCATTTATCAAAACAACAACCTTGTTGTGAATATAAAACACACCACAGAGCCGGATCCCTCAGGTTTTGAGCGAGTATTTAAATCCCCTTCGAAAGGAGGATCTTAAATATAAAAATGAGTTTTGGGATCCGCTCTAACTTTTAAAAATCATTTTGAAGACTCGCAAAACGTTTTTAAGAATGTTTGGAGTGATGCTGATTTAACAAGGTAAATCAGACCCAATATATTAGAAAATATCTGAATATTATTATTTAAATAATATTCCCATAAAGAATAATCTTTATAAAAATAATTGAAGTAGAAGTTTTAAAACTTATACTTGAAATGAATATTAAATAACCAAAGATATACCTATACGAAAGTACTATCTTTATTTGAATAATCAAAAGTGAGTTTGATTATCGACACCTTATTCTTTAATAAAATAAAGAATATATCTCAGCAAACAATCGGAGTCATAGATCCTCAAATGAATATTCAAATAATATTCAATAAATAAAATAAGCTGAGTCATAAGCCCTCAAATGAATATTCGAAATAATATTCAATAATAAAATAAAGGAGTCATAATCCTCGGATGAATATTCGAAATAATATTCAATAATAAAATAAAGGAGTCATAAGTCCTCGGATGAATATTCGAAATAATATTCAATAATAAAATAAAGGAGTCATAAGTCCTTGGATGAATATTCGAAATAATATTCAATAATAAAATAAAGGAGTCATAAGTTCTCGGATGAATATTCGAAATAATATTCAATAATAAAATAAAGGAGTCATAAGTCTTCGGATGAATATTCGAAATAATATTCAATAATAAAATAAAGTTATCGAATAAACCTTATTCGATTAATAGTTTTGAAAACTATCACCATATATATATATAAATATATATATATATAAAATCTACTCGGGATCCTCGACTCCCGGTTTTAGAAAATGTTTTCACCTTTGGGTCCCTATACTAAGGGTATATGCAAATTACTGCTATTCTCTAGCATAGGTATTATCAACTGAACCAACAGATATATATGGCAAGAATACGAAACAGGCATGCATATATATACCATATCAGCATGCTTCAATATATCGCAACATTTGCTAATTAACCAACATGCATCTATCACAAGATAATGCATATACATATATACATCACAACAACAGTATAACGGGTAGAAAACTTGCCTGAGCGACTGGGGGTTACGAATGGCTCGGGACGAGTCTGGTAACCTATAAACAATAAGTAAGTTGGAATTAAGCCAAAGTCATTTGTAAATCTATACATTAACCAACTTAGACTCTAACGCTCGCTTTGCGCTTACTGATTCTCTTAAGTCACTCGAGTACCCTCGGCTCATAATTTAATCATTACGAGTTTTAAGGCGATTCCTTCGCGAGTGTCTTACCAACTGCCTAACACTCTTACCATAATTGTTTCATATACTAATTAACCCTTTTTGGTCTTTAACCTATGTTTCAAAGTAAGGCGAGGGGAAAAGTTTCGTTCGCGAAACGCCGTTACTTAAAACGGTCATTTCTCCTAAACCGTACATCGGAATCAAACGAACTACATATCAAAACGAAGCTCGTAACATGAACTATCTAAACATGGCAATGGTCAAAATCTAGCAGGGAGTTCTCGGGTCCTAATGTTATGAACAAAAGCAGTCTAAAGTAAATCGAACATTATGACGGCTATGTTTACGCGATTTCCCAAATTTAAACCATTCCAAATCCACCACAATTCAACCCCAATTCACAACCCAATCAAAACTCCATCCAAACTACATTACAACAGCCCCAAATCAACTCATTATAATCAATTTACTAAATCTTAAAACTTGAATTTAAACTATACTATATTCTTTAACCAAATCATAAGATTTCAACAATCCATTCACCACCATTCCAACCCAACTCTAAACCACAATCACTAAGCTACTCTAATACCATATCAACCAAAATCATTCTAATATACAAAGTAAAGCTAGGGTTGGAGATGTTATACCTTCCTTGAAGCTTCTTAATCAATGAAAGATCCTTGGAATGCCCATGGAAGCCTTGATCTATGCTTAAGCTACCTTGAACTTTCATAAAAAATCAAGAAAACTAAAGTTATTTCTTGAAGGTTACTATTCACTATCTTCTTCCTTGATTTATAAAAAAAATTGGCTTGGAATTAGAAGCTTAAACTTATAGGAAGTATGTAACTATCCATGGGGAAGCTTAGATAAATACCTTGCTAAATAGTAAGTGGTGGAGCATGGATCTTCATTTTGCTAAGAAAGAAGCCGAGAGCTTCATGAAGAAATGGAGGGTTTTGTGTTTTGTTTGATGAAAAATGAAATATTTTGCTTGGTTGGTTGAATTTTGATTTGTTTTAGGTTAATTACCTAATTAAACTTGACTTTGTGTGGTTATCATTCAACCACACTTCCTTCCCTCCTATGTCATGCTTACATCACATTGCTATGTCATCATCCCTTTCTTGCCCTCTTCTCATTGGTTGGATGACATCATCCCTCTAATCTCTTTCATTAGCTTCTAATTGTTTGCCTAATGACCGTTGATCTGTTATACGGTTCGCTTAACTTTCGTTCTCGTTTCTCGTTTGAGGGATCATACCCGGGATCTTATTACTTGGGTTTCCTTAACCTTTCTCAATACATTATAATCCTTTTATGATCCTTTCTTATAATCCTTTTATTTAAATCCTTTTTATCCTGTTACCTTATACTTAATTCTTTTCGTATCTAGTGGATTCCTGGGAAAAATCAAAGTATTCGGAATTGGATTCTGACGATCTTTACATACACTTATATACCATATAGAGTAGTAATAAAATCTCAGAATATCCATATCAGAATCCCTACATAGTGGGGCATGAAAAGTTTTCTCATTCAGCAAAAACACTATTCATAAGGGTTTCAAAAATTTCCAAAAATTGGGGTTATTACAGAAATGGTTATTAAGTGACGCCTCTTGACAATGCTCCACCCGATCTGGGAATCATCTGATTATTGATTATTGATTTGAAATATTTAATTTAAAAGGAAGAATCTCTTTATAATATGATTATGATTGTAACATAATATAATCCCTCTAAAATTAAATAATATCAAGTAGTAATTGGCCAATGATACAACGGGCTTGTGTCGGTCATAGCCTTCCAACATGATAGAAAGTAGTTCTTATTTTTAAATCATTGTCGGTTCGTGCTACAGCCGAGGGCTTTGATTTCGAAATAAGAAATACTTGTCTATTACATAGAGATGTGTACATTGAATTAGAATCTAAAGGTCGGTACGTGCCACAGCCGTGGGCCTTTGGAGACTGATTCAAATGTACGGAATGTTGGGTTAGACTAGACTTAGAATATTGAGTTTGTCGTGCCACAACCGTGACTCAAGTATTCAAGAGGCTAAAGTTTGATTAGGGAATAACATAAGATGTAATTGACAAGAGTTGTCTGCCTATTGAACATTACATGGCGGTTCGTGCCACAACCGGGGTTGTGTAATGGAATATAGGATCCCTATTCCCACTAGCATTATGAATGCTTAATTTTTCATGTAGGGGGTTGAATAAATTAGATAAACTAGTGGGAGCCACTTATGAATAAAGACCCGATTCATATAGTATTTTAAAATGAAATCGAATATTTGCTAAGTGTTGTTATATGTTTATCATTTACAGATTTACAATATACATTATGCCTTCTGCACTATCACTCAGGAGCATACTGGATGCTCACAAGTTGACTGGTCCTAATTATGCTGACTGACTTCGAAACTTGAGAATTGTTCTCAGGATTGAGAAGCTGGAATATGTGATTGACTCACCTAAGCCTACTGAACTTGCTAGTGATGCACATAATGATGAACATGTTGTGTATTGTAAGTGGGTAGATGATGCAAATGTTGCTCAATGCATCATGCTAGCTTCCATGAACATTGAACTATAGAAGCAACATGAGCATATGGATGCTCACACTATCCTCATGCATCTACAAGAGTTGTATGATGTGGCAGGGAGGACAGCTCGATATGAGATATGGAAGGAGCTGTTCGGTTGTAGGATATCTGAGGGATCATCTGTGAATGACCATGTACTTAAGATGATCAATTTGATTGAACGTCTTGGACAACTTGGTTTTGCCATGGATGGGGAGCTGAGCCAAGACTTGGTCTTGCAATCGCTTCCGAGTTCGTTCTCGTAGTTTGTTGTGAACTTTCACATGAATAAGTTGGATGTCAGCCTGCCTGAACTCCACAACATGTTAAGACCCCTAAGAAGAGTTCTGTTCTTCTAATTGGTGAAGGTTCCAATCCTAAGAAAAGGAAGAGGAACCCTTCCAAGAAGAAGAAAGTAGGTGAGAAAACGCCGGTTCCACCAAAAGCTGAAGACCCCAAGAGCAAAGTTGTTTGCTTTCACTGTAACAAGGTCGGGCACTGGAAGAGGAACTGCAAGGTTTACCTTGCAGAATTGAAGAAGAAGAAGGGTAGTGAGACTACCGCTTCTGATTCAGGTATGTTCATGATAGAAGTGAATATGTCATTAAATCAAATTTCTACTTGGGTATTAGATACCGCCTGTGGTTCTCATATCTGCAATTTGTTGCAGGGACTAAGGAGAAGTAGGACTCTTGAGGAAGAGGAGGTGATTCTACTGATAGGAAATGGAGCAAGAGTTGCTGCTGAAGATGTAGAATCATTTCATTTAGATATGCCTACGGGCAAGACTATTGTTTTAAATAATTGTTATTTTATTCCCTCGATTGTGAGGAATATTATTTCTATTTCCATGTTAGTCTTGGCTGGATTTTCATTTATTATTGAGAATAATGAATGTTCTATTCTTAGAGATAATATTCTTTATGGACGTGGTACTTTAAATAATGGTCTGTATAAATGTGACATAATTTACTTCAGATTGAACAAACTAATAAAAGAAAAGGGATGATGAAAATCTCACTTCATTGTGGCACTACAGTCTCCATCTAGTAGATATGGAGAGAGGGCTGCAAATTTGCTAGGAATGGTACACACAGATGTATGTGGACCAATGTCTACGCAAGCCATAAGTGGATTTTTCATACTTCATTACTTTCATGGATAATAGATCTAGATTCGGATATGTGTTTGATGAAACACAAGTCTGAAGCCTTTGAAAAGTTCAAAGAGTATAAGTATGAAGTGGAGAAACAAACCAAACATAGTATTATAATTCTTCGATTAGATCGAGGTGGTGAATACTTGAATGGAGAGTTTCTGGATTATCTCAAAGTAAATGGTATAGTCTCCCAGTAGACGCCTCCAGACTGGTATCTGAAAGGAGAAATTGAACTTTGTTAGATATAGTTCGGTCCATGATGAGCTATGCAAATCTTCCAATATTCCTATGGGGTTATGCATTGGAAACCTCAGCATATTTACTGAATAAAGTGCCTTCCAAATCTGTTCCTCAAACTCCGTATGAGATATGGAAAGAAAGGAAACCGAGTCTTAAACACGTTAAGATTTGGGGATGTCCAGCTTATGTCAAGAAAGTTGACCCAGATAAGCTGGAATCTCGATCCGTAAAATGTAGTTTTGTGGGATGTCCTAAAGAGACTTTAGGGTATTACTTTTACACCGATCATCGGGTGTTTGTCTCCAGACATGCTACCTTCTTGGAAAAGGAGTTTATCCTTGAAGGAAACAGTGGGAGCAAAATTAAACTTGATAAAGTTCAAGAAGCACAAACTACTACGGTTCAAGTGGAAACACCTGTTCAGACTGAACAACCTTCTGTGGAACAGCCCATTCGTAGGTCAGAGAGAGTGTCTCGCCAACCTGAGAGGTATTATGGCCTTGTCATTGAGAATGACAATGAGTTGTCAATCATTGATGAAGACGACCCTAAGACCTATAATGAGGCTATGAGTAGTGTTGACTCAGAGAAATGACATAGTGCCATGAAATCCGGAATGAAATCTATGTATACGGGATACAAAAGAATGATTAGAGCAGATGGCCAGGTGGAGACCTATAAGGCTAGGCTAGTGGCAAAAGGATTTAATCAAAGAAAAAGGGATTGACTTTGATGAAACCTATTCGCCTGTAGCCCTGTTAAAATCAATTCGGATTTTGCTTGTGATTGTTGCTTACTACGACTATGAGATCTGGAAAATAGACGTGAAAACGGCCTTCCTCAATGGGGAACTTGAGGAGGAAGTGTATATGACACAGGCGGAAGGTTTTCTTTCCAAGGGAAATGAACACCTAGTGTGTAAGCTGCTGTGAACCATATATGGTTTAAGGCAAGCTTCTCGTAGATGGAACACCCATTTTAATGAGACAATCAAAGAGTTTGATTTTATCAAAAACATGGATGAACCATGTGTCTAAAAGAAGGTTAGTGGGAGCGTGGTAACATTTCTTGTATTGTATGTGGATGACATACTTCTTATAGGAAATGATATACCGATGCTGCAATCAGTCAAAGTATGGCTATCAAAGAACTTCACCATGAAGGACTTGGGAGAAGCATCCTACATTCTCGGTATGAAGATCTATAGAGATAGATCTAGAAGAATGATAGGTCTTAACCAGGGTACATACATCCAGAAAGTGCTTAAAAGGTTTAGCATGGAAAACTCCAAAAGAGGTCTCATACCGATGAGTCATGGAGTGTCCCTTTCCGAAACAATGTCTCCTAAGACACCTGAGGAAAGAGAGCGTATGAGTAAGATTCCTTATGCTTCAGCAATAGGATCTATCATGTACGTGATGTTGTGTACAAGGCCTGATGTTGCTTATTCAATTAGTGTGACCAGCAGATATCAGTCCAATCCAGGTGAAGACCACTGAAAAGCAGTGAAAAACATCCTTAAGTACTTGCGAAGGACTCAGGACATTTTTCTTGTTTTTGGCGGTGAATCTGAGTTGAATATAGAGGGTTATACTAACTCTAGTTTTCAATCAGAGAGTGATAGCAAATCCATGTCAGGGTACGTGTTTACTCTAAACGGTGGTGCGATAAGTTGGAAGAGTTCCAAACAGTCGACAACGGCTGACTCCACAACGGAAGCAGAATATATAGCTGCAAGTGAGGCTGCAAAAGAAGCTGTTTGGATGAGGAAATTTGTTTCTGAGTTAGGAGTTGTTCCTAGCGTCGAAGAGCCTATTGTGTTGTATTATGATAACAATGCAGCAATAGCACAAGCCAAGGAACCTAGGTCTCATAAAAATTCCAAACATGTCCTGCGACGCTTTCATCTGATTAGGGATATTGTTGAAAGAGGAGATGTCAACGTCGAGAGAGTTGACACACATAACAACGTAGCAGACCCACTCACAAAGCCACTTTCTCAGAGTCACTTTGATCGTCATAAAGACAAGATGGGTATTAGATACCAGAGTGATTAGCTTTAGTACAAGTGGGAGATTGAAAGGAATATGTCCTAAGTCCAATCATGTATTAGGATTTAGGAATAACTTTTTATGTAATCTGTTTTGATTTCATTGATATTAATAAAAGACTTGTTTTGTTTTTATTACGGGCTCTATCTATTTAAGTGTTTAAATAAGATATACCATAGTTTAGAGTAAAGCTTTTTATGGATTATGATGAGATCATAATAGTGAGACCTAAAAGATGATAACTCTAAACTTAAATAGTTCCTGATCATAGGATTACTAACTGGTAATTAATAATCCGCAAAGATCGGTACATACTATGCTTGCTTCATTATGAAGGATGTCTGTTCTCATAGACATTTGTGTGGTGACACTATAGCTAGTATGTAGGTGCTTATTATAGAATAAGTTTACTGAACATGACTCGCACAACTGAACAACTGATGGAGTTCACTCACGTGTCAGCAGTTGTTCACATAGTGATAGTTGTACAAGTATCCTTAGACTTGAGGTCATCATAGTCATCTTGTGTACACTGAACTATGCTTTGGTTTAGTTCTTAGTCTCCAGGGACAATTATTAGGGCTCTACTGGGTATAGGAATTTATACACGAAGATAGTGTATGATCAATAAAGGATCTACCCCTTCCAGTGAAGGAAGCGAATGTTCAAGGTCGATCCACTTATTCTAGTTCAGGAATCTCTGGCCAGAGTGAATGAAATTAGAAAGGAGTTTCTAATTTGCATAGAACTAAGCATAGTAAATGGTAAGCAAGTGATTAAATTAGATAGGCTTGACACAAGATCCATTCCTTATATTTAATCAGGACATTATAGTGTAGAAGGAGTTTATTGTACGGTAACTATTCACTGAATAGGTTCTTGGTATTCTAAGCAGTGAAATCGTATTATCCGGATAGTCGCGATATGCTGAGAAGTATCCCTCACGATGTAGAATAAATATGATTAATTAATTAATCATATTTAATAAATTAGAGAATTTATATAAATAATGATAAAATAGTTTTATTATTATTTATTTCTACTATCGGCTTAATATTGAACCTACAGGTCACACCATAAAAAGAGAATGATTTAATGGTGGAGAAATTAATTAATAATGGCTGATAATTATTTATTTATGAAATAAATAATTAATTGGCAAATTTAATAATTGATTAAATGTGATTTAATTGATTATAAATTAATTAAGAAAAGTTCTTAATATTATTAATTAAGAATTTAATTTTGGAAATTAAATCAAGAGAGAGAATTATTTCTAAAGTGTTTAGAAAAAGGATTAATAATAAAAAGGTGTTTTAATTATTAATGAGAATAATAAATGGGTTAATAATAATAATATTTTATGGGAAAATTTCAGCTGAAAATTTTGCCTATAAATATACTATTATAAACCCTATTTTTATTCCAACCCAATTTTTTCAGAAAACCTAATTCTCTCCACCTCCTCCTCCTCCTTAGCATCGTTTTCTTGGTGGATACCGGTGGAGTGCTTCACGTTTGAGGAGCAGCTGCTAAGGATCTCCGATCGTTGCTTTTGGATCGCTATTAAAGGTTAGTATTCGATTCATATGTTTTAATCACGATTTATATGCTTTTATTTGGATTTTATATGTGTAAAAGTGTTTTACCATGCCTCCGCTGCGATTAAAATCCAACAGATCATTGATCACATCAACAAGATTGAGTTAGAAGCTGGCGTGCCTGTAAGATGCATAAGTTCAGATAATGGCACAGAATTCAGAAATGCAAAGTTGAATGATTTCTGTGTGGAGAAAGGCATCTCGAGACAGTTTTCAGCACCAAGGTCTCCTCAACAGAATGGAGTGGTAGAAAGAAAGAATCGTACGTTTGTTGAGGCTGCAAGGACAATGCTGAATGAAGCCAATCTTCCTACGTATTTCTGGGCTGAAGCTGTTAGCACTGCGTGTTATACTCAGAATCGAACCCTGATCAACAAGATGTTTGAAAAAACACCATATGAGTTAATGGCCAACAAGAAACCATCCGTGAGTTACTTTCATGTGTTTGGAGGAAAATGCTATGTGCTAAAGGACGATGAGCATCTTGGTAAATTTGATGCCAAAGGTGAAGAAGGTATTTTCCTAGGTTATTCATTGGAGTCTAAGGCATACAGGGTGTTTGTGATTGATGACAACAAAGTTGTGGAAAGCCTTAATGTAAATTTTGATGACACTAAGCTCCCGAGTATTCAGAAGGAAGACAGTAATGATCACTTAAGTGTGGAAGATCTTTCTGATGATGAAGACGAACCTGAGTTTGTTCCAAATAGAGATAGCAATGGAGATGATCATCACAATGATCATAATGGTGATTCAGATTCTGATGGAAATGGTGGAGATGGTTCAGATATGAATGGCAATAGTGGTAACACAATTGTGCATAGTGAGACAGTTTCTGGAACCAGTCCTCAAGTGTCAGATTCTACAGATCAAGATGGCAGCAACTCAGGGGGAGCAGAACAAGAAAGAGGATTTGCTAGTCGAACTCAACAGAATGTTAATCAAGCTGAATCATCAAGGGCAAATCTGCCTAGAGTTATAAAGTGGAGTAGATCTCATCCTGAAGATCTCATTATTGGTGATGCTGGAGCAAGAGTTCAGACGAGAAGAGCTACTGCTAATGAATGTCTATTTTCTGGGTTTCTTTCTCAAATGGAACCAAAGAAAGTGGATGAAGCTCTTGGAGATCCTGATTGGGTGATTGCTATGCAAGATGAGCTCAATCAATTTGAAAGACAGAAAGTGTGGAAGCTTGTACCCAGACCAAAAGATAAATCTGTTATTGGCACTAAGTGGGTATTCAGGAACAAGCTGGATGAAGATGGTATTGTAATAAGGAACAAGGAGAGACTGTTGCTAAGGGTTATTCTCAAGAAGAAGGCATTGACTATGATGAGACCTTTGCACTAGTGGCTAGACTTGAAGCCATCAGAATGTTCTTAGCATTTGCTGCACATTCAAACTTCAAGGTTTATCAGATGGATGTGAAAAGTGCTTTTCTGAATGGTAAGCTTCAAGAAGAGGTCTATGTGGAGCAACCTCCTGGTTTCACAGACCCTGAGTTTGAAGATTTTGTGTATCTTATCTTCAAGGCTCTTTATGGTCTAAAACAAGCGCCTTAAACATGGTATGACACTCTCTCTGAATTTCTACTTGAGAATGGTTTCACTAGAGGTGTCATAGATAAGACTCTATTTCATAAAAAGCATAAAAATGATATCATACTTGTGCAAGTTTATGTTGATGATATTATATTTGGGTCTACGAATGATGCACTTTGTGCAAGGTTTGCTAAGCTTATGCAGAGTAGGTATGAGATGAGCATGATAGGTGAGTTGAATTTTTTCCTTGGACTTCAAGTAAGTCAGAAGCCAGATGGTATCTTCATTTATCAAACGAAGTACATCAGGGATCTTCTGAAGAAATATCAGATGGAAGATTCAACACCTGCCAAGACTCCTATAACAACTGCCACAAAACTTGACCAAGATGAATCTGGTAAAAAGGTGGACATCATTCACTATAGAGGCATGATTGGATCTCTTCTCTACTTGACTGCAAGTTGTCCAGATATAATGTTTGCAACATGCTTGTGTGTGAGGTTCCAAGCTGATCCGAAAGAGTCACATCTGATAGCTATCAAGAGGATCTTTAGGTATTTGAAGGGTACACCGAATATGGGTATCTGGTATCCTAAAGACACAGGCTTTGATCTCATTGGCTATACGGATTCTGACTATGTTGGTTGTAAGATTGATCGGAAGAGTACTTCAGGAAGTTTTCAGTTTCTTGGAAGAAGATTGGTTTCTTGGTTTAGCAAGAAACAACATTCGATTTCTACATCTACTGTTGAGGCTGAGTATATTGCTGCTGGAAGTTGCTGTTCTCAAATTCTATGGATGAGAAGCCAACTCCGAGACTATGGACTTGAGTTGAATCATATTCCTATCTACTGCGACAACACAAGTGCCATTTCGGTCTCAAACAATCCTGTTCAGCACTCGAGGACCAAACATATTGATATAAGGTATCATTTCATAAGAGAGCACATAGTGAATGGTACTGTGGAACTATTTTTGTTCCCACGGCTGATCAAATTGCATACATTTTCACTAAGCCACTTGATGAAGCTACTTTTAGCAAGTTGGTTAGTGAACTTGGCATGTTAAACTTGTCCACTTAAAAATGGAAGTTAACATATTATGTAATTTGTTTGGGATAAATTTTACAAATCCTATGATGATGCTTTGAGGCCTTGTAAAGTTTATTTACCTATATTCATTATCCATGGATTGAAGCAAATTGATTATCACATGTTTTGTATGCTTGTATGCTTAGTGATAATTGGATTTGAGATTTTGATGCTAATTGATTACCATGGTCTTACATGTTACATGTTATGTGGTAATTGAAGTAGTTTATCTGGAGCTTTGTATGTACTTGAGATAGGTTAGCACCCCTTCTCTGTATTGGACCTAAGACTCTATCTCAGATAAATTTATTCCTAGCATGAATTGTGTTTAATTGTCTTAAATTATAATGTCTATTTGTCATGTATGTATGCACGCTCTTGCTCTGATACATAAAATATTTATGCATGTGTACATACTTGACAAAATACTTGACAAAATATGATTGCTAAATGCTAGATAACCCTTTATATTGGTTTAGAACTAAAATGAGTAGAGTATTTCTTCCATCTTTATCACATGTTTCATCCATGTGGCTCTGATACATTCTCTAGAAAGAATTATTCTACTTACTCAATTCTAAATCAATACATGATGCTATTTACCATTGCTACTAACTCTATTGCTATTTAAGTCTTGCGCTGAATATCCAAGCACATAAAGCAACTAAGGTAAAGTTCAGGTGTGACCAATCTTTCGTAATGTACTTCAAGTTAAAACACCACACAATCACACACTGAATGATCTCTGGTAGTAGATCATGTCATGTGTTCTCTGTGGTTACTTCTAAGGTATCATTCCTTGATCCTTAAGCAGTCTGAAACTTTGTGGATTATTCCTAAGGCCCAGTCCTAGTATTCTGAAACTTATAACTGCCTCCAGTGGCTTACGAAGCTGACTATGAGCTTATCAAACCAATAGGTTTTGACCAAAGTCATAGAACCAAACACTCCTCAAACAGAATTTATCCAAAGCTTTTGCTCTGATACATGAAAACCACATGATCAGTTGCATTATGAAACTTGATAACTGGAGTTGAGTTGAGTGAGGGAGATAGTGCCAAGCAGCACCACATAAGGAAGGAAAGGTCAACCCTACAGCTCTGTCTCTCACAAAGTAGTGGAGTATTCAAATCCTGAGACAACTGTAAAGCCCATTTATATTCTCTCAAAAGAATATAAAGCTGAAAAAGGCACTGAAACTGTTACTAGAAGCATTCTCTCAACAGGTTGTATTTCTATTGAAAATTCGCCTGTCAGCCAGGGCATCTGAATGAGAGTCACTACCTTACCTCAAATATTTCAATGCACGTGTGAGTTTCACACACAAGGAAGGTTTTGACGGAGAAAGTTTATCAAACCATCTCAAGGTCACTGATAGAACTTGAGATTTAATTTTGATTAAATCTGAGATCCATATCGATTCTAACTCTGATGAGATTCTGGTACTCTAGTTTATCCTAAGACCATTATCTCTAATTCATGTCTAAGTGACATAAGAAGAAATCATTGATCCCTAATGGCTTACCATTGATCATTGATTATCTTCCCAGAATTTAAATCTGGACATGATCCTTATAGGATTGCAACTCATGGGTTTCGATCCTAATTACGATTCTGCTTCTGACTCTGTTTATGATTCTGGATCTTAATCTCGGATTTCTAACTCATGAGGTATGCTTCTTCATAGAAGTTGAGGGATATCAGGAATTCTGCCACCATATAGAATCCTAAATTCCTCTCTTAGAAGGAATATTTCTGAATCTCTTGACTGAGAGTTTTCATCCTTGAAGATGGAAGGCAACTTTTCTATGAAAAGGATTTTCTTGCAGGCACATTCATTGTTGGACTTCTGGAGCTCTGAGTGGAGTGAAATACTTGTGAGGATGAGTTCAATCACTTGAGTGTAGAGTGGAGTGAAACACACTATGAGGACACTAAACAGAAATCACACACTTGTACTGTGAGGAAATTTGTAGCACCTGTTGTTATTCTAGCTTGGTTTTGTTTGTAATATACTCAAGAATGCTGTGATGCTCTGGGGTTGAGGATTTTTTCTGTATGAGGTTCTCTCCTGGTTCTGGTTATGGAATTCTGTTTCTTGGGAGATATAAGGAAGCTGGAAGGGAATTTTTGGTGATATAAGGGTAGTTCTTTTCTTGAGTTGAGAATCCTGGAACTTCTTTTCTCTCTGAATTGTACTTTGTGGGAGATTTAGATCTGTAGTCTACGTTTGAAGGATTACTCAACTAAGGGGGAGAATAAATATGGCATAACACAAAAACATTTTTCCCAGTATTGGACAAAGGGGGAGAAATGTGGAACAAAAACTGGTGGATATCCTTTTTCAACTAAGGGGGAGCAACCTTCTTCAACTTAGAAGAAGACTGGATAGATCACCTAAGATATTTTTCCTTCCTACTCATGTTGATTATCTAAAGGGGAGAAATATGGAGATTTTGAAGACATATCTTTTGCATTTCTACTAAAGGGAGAGAAGATGTTGTTCTCTGCTGGAGCTGAATGAGTATGAGTGTAGAAGATATAAGATAGTATTATTTCCAAGTCCAGGACATCAATGTTGAAAGCTGATTGAAGATTTTTGGTTATGGTTAGTTGAGTTATCCTCCAAATTGATACTTCTCTAGTATAAATTTGACTGTCATGTTTAACAGCCAAATAGGAGGAGATTATTGGATATAGAAGGAGTTGAAGATTAAAGATAGATTCATCTATGTCAACAATGCAGAGGATGATAACTCAATATGGACAGGACTTGCAAATAATCCTATATCCATTGAAACCAGTACGAAGATAGAAGACTTGACATATACACAATGATTTGGAAAGCTACAGTGAAGAAGTCGTCAACAGAAGTTCGAAGGAAGTTTATTAATATGTTCATTCATCGAAGGAATAAGGTTGAAGATATTCGAAGTAGCAATCTGGATTGGTGTGAAGGTCATAAGGGTTTCAGTGAAGTTGATTTGATATGGTAGAAGACTTGACAGTGAATTGTATAGTCTATAGTACGAAGGCATGAGAGCGGAACTAGTCGTCTGTGAACCAGATCATTGCACTAGGCGTCAGTGATCCGTGAAAGGAAACTAAGTACTATCATTCGAAAGACTGTCAAGTGATATTCGTATTCAAGAAAACTGTTCGAAGATTGAAGACGAAGCTCAGAAGACAGGAAGACATGAAGTGGTATGACTCAAGGATTGCATAGATCAAGTTTAAAAATGTATAAGAAGTCAAGTACAAGCTCAAAAGGAATCCAAGTCAACTTCTATGAGTTGCAGGACAATCAAGTGGAAAGAATTGCAAGAAGAAAGTCTTTACTATAACTTGGAGATTGTTCTAAGGCAAAGAAACAAGAATTCGACTTTTACAAGCTTGGAAATCGACTTATGCATCTGGAAGTCGATTCTAGGAAATGCTAGTCAAAATTAAGGAGTTGCAAAATGTTTCTAAGTAAAGGAGAGGAAGAAATCGACTTTCATGGAGACAAAATCGACTTGCACAAGTGTGATGGGACTACTAGTTGATTTTGCTTCCTAAGAATTCGACTAGTGGAAGAAACCTTGAAAAATCTAAGTCAAATGTCTCCTTGCATAGCAATTCGACTTCTAGCTCTAAAGATTCGACTTGTACAAATTCGATTCTTGCAAAGTCGATTTCTAAGGACTCTAAACTACTACTAGTCGAATTGTGTAAGAGAGTAACTCGACTTCTGAGGTGTTGGATTATAAATCAAGGTCATTTCCTCTATTGAACTCCAATTCGACTACTGAAAATCAAGGCAACTTTAATTCGACTTGTGGATTTCGACTACTGCACATGTTAAGATCTATTTACTTGGACGAGAGCTTGCCACGTCCCCAAGTTTATTCACCTACCTATATCTATCAGTTCAACAGTGAATTGAATAATCAATCACAATTAGAAACAGTAGTGTTGCTCTCGCTTTTTGGAGATTCGTTCTATCAAATCATCAATTTGCAAAGTGAAGTGCTGCTGAATTTTATACGGAATTCTAGTCTTATATAGGAACACTCAAAGGCATTAAAGTCTTGTATTGATAGCTTGTATCCGATAGGTTATATTGCATTTTAGAGTGATAGCGATACACACATTTGATAAGTTATCTTTTGTAGTGTGTAGAGTTATTGTTGCTTTGTTTACGTTTGTAACAAAGTTTGTAAGCAACCCACTCGGAGATTTTTCTTAATAATATAAGATCAATCCCCCGAAGCTCTTGTGTTTGTGTTTGTTTTTCATAGCATCTCTATCCGCTGGGAATTTATTTGAAAAATGAACGATAATACATTCACCCTCCTCTGTATTAACCTAGTGGACCTAACAGTACTTGTTTTATTTTACCAATAATTCAGAGGATAAAATTATTTCTTTATTAGGTATTGTTTACGTAACTTGAAACATTTTTAATATTTTTATGTTTTTCAATTTTAAAATCGCAGCCCAGTCGATAAAAACTAAACCGGAGTCTTTAAAACCGAAATCAAGCCTATAGTTCGGATGCGATTGTGCTTTTCAATTTTTTAAAAATCAAAAATCTACGGTTCCGGTCCTTGTATTATCCAAAATTCGAGCTGAACCGGCGCTTTCTCTCCCCTAAATATATGTATATTTATAAAAATATATACAATTTTATTTTTTAAATAATATTTGATATTTTTATTATAAAACTTGATATTATAATATTGTATATAAATGTAATCCAAATAATCACGCGCTCCAGTAAGAACTTTTTAAAATGATAACAGTGAAATCTGGTAATTTTGTGAAAAGTTGAAATTTCAAATTCGGTATATTGGTGATTTGTCCAAACCAAAAATTTTAAAATTTATAAATTCTTCAATTTTAACTACGAAAATTATCAGTTCTTACGGTTCTCATCGAGGAAAAGCCCATATATATATATATTAATCTAAAAATATTACATTTTATTTTTGTTTATTTAATTTAATTTATTCAATATTGAGTTTACACGAAAATACAACACAAAATATTTTGCGACATTCTCCAGGTACACATTTTGCTATTCTCAAATTTCTGGTACATAATTTGCGCCATTTTAAATCCTCGGGTACGCATCTTGCATTCAAAAAAAGGCTTCCACGAACGGTGTTAACAAAAATTAACGATTGTACACAATATTTTTATATATATTTTAATAACTTCATATATACATTTTGCCATTTTCAAACTAAAAATACATAACTTGTACAATTTGTAAACTTTAGTTACACATCGATTATTTTACTCTAGATGTTATGACAAAAATTGGTTTTTCATTCCCATTTTTAAATAGGAAATAACATGAAAAGTCAAACATGACGGAGTACATGGGCAGTGTTTGGTATAAATTTATGAGCTCGCAACAATTAATAGACGAGTGTTTATTAATTCAATTTATTAATTGAATTTACAATTTATATGCTAGTCAATTGAATGTTTGGTGATTTTTTTTTTAAAATGTTAATCTAATTCAGAATTCGTAAATTATGATTATTGTACTTAAAATTTATTTATTTTTAGTTGATTTAACTAAAAAAAGTTCTGATAATTTATAAATCATCAATATAATTCTATAAAGGAGAAGATAGAGGCGTTTAGGTGGCGCCTCAAATTCTTCCATTCTATTTTTCTAATTTTCTCAATTTTTTGAGTTAATAAATATCAAAAACTATAATTACATTGTATTCTACTAAATATATTATCATTATTGGTAATATTTTCGTAAAATATTTACAACATCTTACATTAAGATTTTTTAGATCAAATTACTATCGTAATTTTCTACTAAAACTTCTACTTTCTTTCTAAATAAACTTACATTATATTCTCCACCATTTAGGTTAGGCTACAAACTTTTGAATTAAAAATTAATAAAAGCGACAATTACCTTATATTTTTCTAAACTTTCTACTCAAGATAAATAATTTAATCTTATTAAAAAATACTCCCTTCGTCCCGTTGAGAAGTATACGTTTGGTTTGGGTACGGAGATTAAAAAAAAGTGGAATGTTGTCAGAACGAGTAAGAAAAGTGGGTAAAGTGGTGGAATCAATTAATATTTAATTTATAAAATTAGTGTAGTGGAAGAAAGTAATGGACGTAAGTGGGTGTAGTTGAATTTTATATAATAAAATTTTTACAATTTTTGGTAAGTTTTGAAATGTATAGAATTGAATGGGACATCCCAAAAAAGAAAGTGTATAGAATTGAACGGGACAGAGGGAGTACAATTATCTTATATTTTTCTAAATTTTATCTCCAAGTCAAAAAGTTAATCTTGCGCTACAAATCTTATATTCTTCCAAATTTTCTCTTCAAGTCAAATAAAGTTAATCTTGTACAACAAGTCAAAAAATAATTATAAAGTCATGTTTATGAATCAATACGTCAAATTATAAAATGAGCAATTTACTATTGGAGAATAGTTTATACATATCGACAACAGTTACAACGATAATGAACCGCTTTCTTCCATCTTTTCACATATATATTTTTCTATATAAGTATATAAGTGTAAGTGTTGTTTTTGAATTAGACTCATAATTTTATGATTATTTTATATCATATTGTGTGATTGAAGTTGTCAATGTACTAATATTTGTATTTTGTGATTTGTGTTTCGCTTGCAAGCAAGATCTGGTCTTATAATTCACTTTAAAGTAGTTTTTTCGGTAAATTAATATTATTGTTCAGTTTTTGGGATTGTTCTTATATTTATTGTTTAATTTGATCATAAACACATAGGTAATTAATATGCATGTTAATTAAATCGAAGGATGCCAAGAGTATGATGTAAGACCTTACTCCTGGGTTTTTAAATTGGAAGAAATTAAGTGAACAAGGGTTAAAGTACTTTCATCGCATTTTTGTAGTGAAAGTTTAAAGTGAAAGTTTATCAAATTTATATTTATTGACACTTGCTTTCGCTTTTTTTAAAAATTCGGAAATATGATTACGAAGGGAAGTAAAACTACTTTAATTACCGTCCACTTCCTTTACTTCTTTTTTAAAAATTGGGACTAAGGGGTAAAGTGTGAGGTTTACAAGGCTACTGCGAAATTGGTTTGAAATATGTTGAAATAAGAGTTGTGATGACAAGAAAATTGTAGAAGAGCTCATACTCAAAATTTATTATTCACAATCACAATAACCAATACGAGGCCAAAAATCCAAGTAATTTTTTTAGGGTTTTTTTGAAAAATATCCAAGTCTAAAATATTTTTGCAAAAAATACGGTCATTTTTTAAAAAAATTTGCAAAAATACTTTTTAATTTGCAAAAATACTATTTTTCAAAAGAATTTGCAAAAATACGGTTTTTTGACAACGAGAATCAACTGCATGTAACATATTACGAGTTTCTGCAACTAAATGCAACCTCAAATCAACCAAAAAAACTTTATTCAACTAGTTGCATATCTGGTTGATTTTGGTTTATTCCGTATTTTTGCAAAAAAAATCAGAAAATAGTAAAATCGCAAAAAAACTTAGAGAAATTAATATTTTTGATAAATTCTCATCTTTTTTATTCATAATATTTAAAAGTAAATTTATAATACCGCAGCAAAGCACGAGTTAGTAAACTAGTATTCATCTATTTATTACTAAAAGGCTTATTTGTTTTAGTTTTTTAAATCGTACTCCTCCGTCCTTTTGATACAAATCAAAAGGATTGGACACGGATATTAAGAAATATGTATAAAATAGTGAAAAACAGAAAGAAAAGTGGGTGAAGTGGTGGGACCCATTAATTTTTAATGTATAAAAGGGAGATAGTGGGGGTAAAAATAGTGTGAAAAGGAAAAAAGTGAGAAAGTGGAGAGACCCATTGACTATTTTTGATAAGTTTTGAAATGTAAAGAAATTGATTGGACATCCCAAAAAAAGAAAATGTAAAGAAATGAAAAAGACAGAGGGTGTATTAAAAGATTTCCGGGCCACCATACGACATACGACCCTGTCATGCTTAACAGGAAACATTAATTCCACATTCATAAATAAATGTATTAAAATCCTATCTGTTATTACAGTAATCGGCATATGCGCAGACGAGTTATATCATTATTTAGAAATTATGAGATCAATTAATAGGCACTGTTTCGGTAGCTGCAGCTACCGAATTTATTTGTAATTAAGCTTCCCGCTAAATAAGCCGGCATGTCTAATAGCTAGCAAAATTACATAGCATAGGCCGGCCACAAATCAACCGTCTCCCTGTTTATAAACAACGACAATAACAATGACGACTAACCAAACTTCTTTACACCATCTCCAATGCTAACAAACCCTTAATTAAAAATATAGATGACATTTCATAAATATTAATTATAATGATTTTGTATAAAGGTATGCATTCCAATAGTACATTTCTATTAGCTAAAAATATAGGCTACCTCCTGACATTGATCATATTTGTTGAACCTCTGCCGACCTGTAACCGAATGACATATCATATGTTACCATATTAAAATATAATATTCTATTTATAACAACTTGAAATAATGATAACATACTATTTTCAAAATATATCTATTCATTATAGTCAACTCCATTGAAGAGAAATTTTTTATAAATTCGGTAAATTTTAGATAATCAGTATTTTACACTATTTAGGTGATCATTTTAGCTAATAAGTATTGGAGATGCTCTTACGTACTCTTATTATTATCCTCGGTTTTTAATCACAGTTGCTGTTCATCAACGGAGTCTGACTATATATGACTGAATTATTGAATTAACCGATCAACTTGCTATCGGACATTTTTTTTTTGACTCAAACTAAGTTCTTTCAAAATTCGTTCTGATACAGAATTACATCAAAAACATAAGAAATGATTCTGTGATTAATATATCCTTTTTCTGACATAAATGTGATTGATATTTATATCACTTTGCACCTTAGATAATTTTATCTCTTGCATGTAGAAAAGTAAGAAAAAGACATGAATTATGAGATTAATTATTGTAAATATACATAGAGTAGTGCTGGTTATTCTAAAAATATTTCTCAAATATTTTACTCCCTCCGTACCTCCCAATTATTATCGTTTCTGGTAGAGTGTCCGACAAACATTTTAAGATAAATAGAAAGTATAGTTCTATAATTTTTTTCAAAAAAAAAAATTTCTGAATAAAAATAGAATGTTCAAACTTTTATTCAGAAAAATAAATTTTTTTAAAAAAGTTAAAGAACTATACTTTCTCTTCATCTTAACACTCTACCAGAAACGATAACAATTGGGAGGGACGGAGGGAGTATCAAATAACGTGAATAACACCTTAAATGTTTTCGACATATATTTATACATGCGAGTACCATTATATATTTAGAAAAATTACTATATATCACGTGATATCACCATTTGGAAAATTTTTTAATTTTTTTTTGGAAATTAACCTAACATTTCTCGTATAAATATCCTTGTTCTAATGACAGTAATTGTTCTAAGGCTGCAATGCTCGTAATTGAGTTCATAAACATGTGATGGGCCAGTATGCCATAATATCATATGCAACTTATAATTTGAAAAATAAGAGCTTTCAAATAGGGCCACAGTTATAGAAAATTTCTGGACTCACCAACACAAATATGAGAGAATGTCACGTATTACCGGCACAAACTTAGTGTTTTGTCGAACCAGAAAATTATAGTAGAAAAATGAACAATACTAATTGCTATTATTTGATCTAAACTTTGTGATTTCACATTTTTACAATTCTTATCTATTAACTCACATGACGCAGGGCAATGTCATCTCCAATGATTTTTCTAATTTGAAGTAACTTCATCTTCATTTTTTCAATTTTTTCACTGTATATTACTCTTCTGTCTCCAACAATTATTTTAAAATTCACTCACAATTACACATTAAACGTTAAATAAAGAAATAATATACATAGATGCATAACACGTGAGGGGATTGAAATAAAAATTATAATTTTATATGCACAATATCGCTTCAAATTTGAAGTTGCACAAAATAATACTTTATATAGAAAGATGAAATCAGGTGTGATCGGAGATAACCATGCACCCTTATAACTTCGAATATTTATATATATGAAAATAAAGGTTACTTTAAAATTAATATTGAAAATGCCCCCAAGAAGACAGACTGCCTCCCATCCCAAGATAATTGAAAAAATTTACCAAAACAAATATACTTAAATATGTAATTTAAGAAAAAAAAAATTTCATATATAAATTTGTACATTTTCTAATTATATTTGGTCGAGGATCATCGAAGCATTGTAATACGAGGAACTAAAAAATATTAAAAAAAATTGTAACTACTTGTTCTACTCGTAATGTTTCATCGGATTTTGAATTGGTTGATATTATTCAACAATCTCTGCACGGCAACACATCTTATAACTTATTTACTATATGAGTTCAATGTTTGCACTAAAGATTATTGAGTTTGTTATTTGTTACGTAGGGGTATAAATGAATAGAACCGAGATGAACTCTTAAATGTTCATGCTACAATTTGTTAAAAATATATTAAATTCCGGATTAGACTTTTATCGAGTCAAATTTATTATTCGTATATTGTCTCATTAGAAAAAAAATTATTCACTAACATGTTCAAGAACAGCTCACAAATTATAGTTCAGCGAACAACTCGAAAATATTATTAACAAATTTTATTATCACAAACAACTCGGTTTACAAATTTGTTCTCACAATTCCTTAATTTTCGTATGAGTTTTACTTATTTCCTTGTTTTTAAAAAAATAAATTAATAATATCAAATCGAATTTTGAAAACCTTAAGAACCAAATCTATAAATGTGACCGTTTAATATTCAGATTTTGATTAAATTACATTATTTATATCCAAATAATGATATATACATACTAATTGAACACATGAACATGTGTTAATTAAATAGTTATATATTTATCATCTAGCATGCATTATAATTTAACTATAAATATAATTTTTTATAAATTTAATAAAAATAGATGGATTAAATAAGTAGGTAAATTTATTTTAAGATAGATATTTATACAAATATTTTACTAAATTATGTGTCATAATCGTGTGTTTATAACATATTTACGAGTATATATATATATATATATATATTAATATATTTATTTACAAGATATATCAACGAGCGTGTTCACGAATAGTACTCATGAACCTGTTCACGAATTATATTAATGAACTTGTTAAAGTGCGGAATTTGTTTATCCAAATTTTTATATGATATAATTTGATAATAATTATATATATATATGTATATATTTATATATGATATTTTTACTGAGAGATATTTATATTGAAAAAAAATGTTACCAATTAAAATATATAATATTATTGTTATTTCTATGTGTGCTTATGAAATATAATATTTTAAATTTAAACGATAAGTTTTAGCCATGGTTGGTAGTATATGGATTATCTTTAATTTAATTTAATTCTATCCCGAGACTTATTATACTGGCCAAATCCAACTAATTATATTTAGTTTGATTTTAATTTTGTTTAAAGTCGGATTAGTTGTATACTTTTGTTTAACTCAGATGAATAGTATATATAATTTTGTTTTAACTTGTCGAATTTTATTTTGATTTTAATTCTGTTTTACCCTGGATTAGTTCTACTGTTTTTTAGCTTGTATGAGTAGTATATATTATTTGGTTTAAACCCGCCACTATTATACCGATCGATGAATCACATTTTCAATAATATAATTTTTTAGCCGAATTAATAGTATTTATTATTTTTTTACCACGAAATCCATTATACCGACCGAATAGAACTAGTTATATTTAATTTGAATTTAAATCTATTTTAACATCGACCAATAATATATTTTATTTTAATTAGGATAAATAATGTATATTATTTTGTCTATTCCAAGACCATTACATCGACGAACGAATTATCTATAATTAGGTTTTGAAAAAAATAGTGTTATAAACATATACAAAAACAGTGCCGTGTATTATATGAATTCAAGTACGATACCGATTGACCGACTACCAAATTTTTAATGTTTCGGCGTGCAATGCATAAATTTTTTTATTTTTATTTAACAAATGCTTATTAATTTAAAATATTTTTAAAAAAATCAAACTAAAGTTTATATAAAAAAAATTACCGAGTTTCGTTTGATTTTATTTCGGCTCTTTCTTAAGTTCTAAAAAATCATATTTCAATTATTTTATAACCCATGATAAGCTCACAAACTAATGTTTAATTCAGTGATGGTTTAAAAAAATTCAACACATATTATTTAGAAATTGAAGAAAAAATAAATATGAATCTTATATTATTATTTTATTTAGTTTAGGATTCATACTTCATTCGCGTTTAAATCATTGAAATGATAGGATATTCTATTAAATTTAGATAACCAACTTATCGTTGATTATAGAATATTCATTAATTTTTTATCCAACGACTATGATCAATTTGTTTTAAAATATAACGATGCTTATCAAATTGTTAGTACATTCCCGTAATAACTATAAAAAATTTGGATACCATCCCCCTTCTGCATTTTTGTTACAACCCGACTTTTTCGGACTATTAATTCTAAATCGAAAACTAAAATAATTTACAATTTTAATCCGAAAATCAATTACAAAGATTACAATACGAAAGTGCAGCTAAAAGCAGAAGTCCAAAATGCAATCTACTCCAAATATAAGTCCTCGAACTCCAATGATATCCAACTCAAATCTTATACGAAACCTGAAAATTGTAAGAATGAGTTGCGGAGCCCAACAAACAACTACCGTTTGATGGCTCAAAAATAATATTTTTAACTTTTTTTTTCAAAACACAGTCTAGACATGAGACAAATAACATAAACCATATATGATTACACAAATATTCGATAATTAAGATCACACAATATATTTTATATGACAAGGATCAAAACGAATCAAACAACATATTATATAATCCATATTATCAAAATTCTTAGTTAATCAATAAATCTTAATAATAAATTATTATCTTTAGTCCCACGGTCCTATATCACACCTTATGCCACACTTTTCTAGTGACCGACATCTTATACTTTATGTCATACTTTTCAAGTGACCGGGTTCTTATTCTTATTTGATGGGGGCTAGTTTATGTCACTCGTCAAGTGAAACTGAAGCTTGAAAAGGTTCGATGTGTTCCGGAATGTGCGCAAACTAGTTCTAAGTTCAATCTATCACACTTCCCAATGATCGGGTTCTAATTCTTATATATGACTAAGACTGAAGATTTTCAAAAATTCATTACCTTATTAATCACATATCCATATCATACTTATAATAACCAAACAAATATCGGAGAACATCTAATCACACATAATAAGGCACATTGCACAATACATATGGAGCAATAAAACTTCACTAACATAATCAAACTGAAAATTCATGTTTCAAAATATATGGAGGAACGGATTGTCACTTACAAAACATGTAGGCAAACAACTAATACAGAGCAACGAAAAGTTTCTTACCTCAATCATGTAAAATAGATAATTCACAAAGGAACACATATTCGAACAATAGTAACCCATCAATAATTGCACGTCTAATATCTCAAACATCTCCACAATTCCAATTCTGATCAGATATTTATTTAGCCTTTTTGACCCATTAAACGATGTTTACTTAAAAAAACACGAAACACGAAAGTTGTTGATAATGAAAAGATCTTTCCGAAAAGTTCAGAATCACCGCTGAATTTTCGAACTGTTGGGCATGAATTTTCTACCATCGTGATCCCAACAACCACCAACCAACCCTCCACACGGGATGCCCTTGTATCCCGAGGTTAGAGGAAGTGGGTTCTCGTATCAGGGAGAATGACAAGGAATGATGCCCTAATATATTCGTGGCTTGGCTCTCATCCCCGAAAATTGAGAGTACTCTAGACTTTGCTCTGCTAGAGATTCTGATTCATCGAAGGAGGATACCGCTTCAAGGAGGAAACATGCTGGAAAGGAGCCCCAACCTAGAGAATACCAGCAGCCTCAAAGCACTCAAGGGACGATTCCTCAAGATATTCAAGAAAGGATCAGGGTTCATGAATTCGAGATCCAAAGGTTGAAGTGTGATATGGAGATGCACCATATGCCAAGACCTCAACAGACAGCGAGACCAAGGGATTTTCCTCCTGTCATAGACCTAGAAGGTCCAACACAAAGCGAAGGGCTGCGACTTCAAGAGTTGATCGAAGTGATTTGATCCCACTAGGAGATCCTGATGATCCAAACACACCATTCATTGAGGAGATAATGAATGTCCACATATCAAGGAAATTCACGATGCCCACCATCAAGGCTTATAATGGTATTGGCGACCCCGTAATTTATGTCACGACATTTTCCAACGTCCTATTTCTGCAGCCCGTGAACGACGCTATAAAGTGTCAGGCCTTTACCCAAACTCTATCCGGCATAGCTCAAACGTTGTACAGATGTCTAACCCCAACTCGATTGGGTCTTTTAGAGAAATGAGCTAATTATTTATCAAGAAATTCATTAGTGATAGAGTGCATGAGAAGAGTTCAGCTTCTTTTATGGGCATTGTGCCAGGGGCGAAGGAGTCCTTAAGAGACTACTTGAATCGGTTCACAAAGGAAGCCTTGAAGGTCCCAGATCTTGATGACAAGATATCTATGATAGTCCTACAGCAAGGAACCAAGGATGAGTTCTTCAAGATGTCCCTAGCTAAGCGCTCCCCTGAAACCATGCTACAGCTCCAAGATATCGCCGGAAAGTATATCAAGGTGGAGGAAAGCATGAAGAAAATGGTGGTAACAATGAACCCACTGTCAGCAAGAAGCGAGAGAGGGACCAAGAGTAAGATGTCAAGGAAAAATATCATCGAACTGGAAAGAACTCTGATCCCCCTTCCAAAAAGAACTAAGAACCAAGGTTCACTGAGTATGCGAGGCTGAATATGCCAAGGTTCATTGAGAAAGATAAGGACTTAAGATGGCCGAGGCCACTAAGGGGAGACTCCGAGAAGAGGAATAAGAACCAATTTTTTCGGTACCATAAGGATGTTGGTCATGACACCAATGACTACAGAAATCTTAAGGACGAGATTGAGTATCCGATCCGATGAGGAATGTAAGGAAGATTCATTAAGGGCGATGATGGCGGAGGCCACAAGAGAGATTATGATCAAAGGGGTAACAACCGAGGTCGAAACCCACATCCCAGAGAGCTAGTGATTAATACGATATCCGGAGGGCCAACGGCCGTTGGGATAACAAAGAACTCTGGAAAGGCTTATGCTAGAGAGGTGATGATTATAGTCGAAGACGCACCCAAACGTGTTAAGATTGAGATGACATTTGAATTCGGTGACCCCGACCTTGAGGGTTTAAAATTTCCTCAAGATGATCCCCTGGTTATCACCCCAATAATTTGAAAATTATACTGTCAAGAGAGTCATGTTCGACAATGGAGCTTCCGTAAATATTCCGTTTTATGATATGTATCTAAGGATGGGGTACACTAACTCTTAACTGACCTCCTCGGACGCACCCATCTATGGGTTTAACGGAGTGGAGTACCAAGTAGAAGGAGCGATTCGACTTCCGATGACTATTGGGGAAGAGTCCAGAGAGACCACACAAATATTATACTTTCAGGTTGTCAAGGTAGCCTCAACCTACAACGCAATTATGGGAAGGACCGAGATTCATGCGTTTAAGGCAGTGCCCTCAACCTACTACATGGTAATTAAGTTCCCAACTAGAAACGGCGTCGACAAAGAGAAAAGAGGTCAGAAAATGGCTTGAAGTTGTTGTGTAACGACACTTAGGCCCGACGAAACTGGGGGCGAGTCCTCCCAATAAAAGACATTGATGTCTGCGAGAACAAAGAACATCGAGGGAAGCCAGCTGAGGACTTGGTTCCAATTCCCCTAAACACGTTAGACAAGGATAAGGTCACCTACATCGGAGCATCCTTGAAAAAGCCTCTAAAGAACCGACTGACAAAGTTCCTACATGATAATAATGATGTGTTCGCTTGGAAAGCAGTCGACATGCCTGGGATCGCTCCAAAACTTATAACTCATAAGCTGAATGTTGACCCAACCCGGAATCCTGTGCAATAGAAGAAAATAACTTATGCCCCTAATAGGCTAGAAGTTAGTAAAAAGGAAGTTGAGAAGCTCCTTGAAGCTGGATTTATCGAGGAAGTACGATTCCCCGAATGGTTGGCTAACCCTGTGATGGTCAAGAATACCAATGGCAAATGGAGGATGTGCATTTATGTCACTGATCTCAATGATGCATGCCATAAGGACTGCTACCTGATAAGTGGCATTTTATACCACTTAGAACATCTTAAAATGGCTTAAATTGGTGCATTGAAATCAAGTATTTTGTGTATTTGATGCATTTTTCTAGTGTTTATACATTTCAGGGTATTAGTTGCATTTCGGAGGAGTAATCATCAAGAATAAGCCTTGGCATGTGTTCATCATTGAGAGAGGGAAGAAATGGGCAGATTACGGCGAAGAAACGGAGCAAACTCAGGAATTTTCCAGAAGGGTCCTGAGCGCCCGCTCAGCAATGCTGAGCGGCCACGCAGGAAGCTGAGCGCCCGCTCAGCAATGCTGAGCGGCCGCGCAGGGTCGGAAAAAAAGATAATTTATTTTAGGACTTCTATTTCTATTTGGCTTCCACTTCTATGTAATCTGAGTTTTATGGGACTATTATATAAGTAGATTTGGAGACGTTTTCAAGGGAGAGGATCGTGGTATTACGCAAGGAGCGAAGGAGATAAGGAAGAAGACCGTTTTAGTACACAGCAACGAAGATGAAGCATATTTTCTTGTGATTCTTGTTTCGTTGTAACGTTGGATGCTAGTTTTCTTACTTTGAACCTATTTACTCTTGTGACGTTCTCTGATTTAATATAATTAGTTTAGTTATTATTTTCTTGTGTTTGTTTATCATGATTTCATATGAACCCATGATGACGATAAGTGCTATTATGGGCTAATCGTGATCATGGGGTTGCAACGGATTTACTATGGAATTCTTTAGTTAATTGTTTAATACTTTAGTGTGTGATGATTGTATGATATCTAGTATTGGTTGTGCGTATTCGTCTTATGTGCGTCGCGAACATATAAGATAGGGTGTTAATCTCTTGTGAAGCGACGGTGGATCTTGAGATTTAGAACTTGCCATGCTAGCATAGGTTCATGTACGTTGTGCATGATTAGTGGGTAACTCTAACAGTTTTATTTGCCCTATGTAATCAAAAGGAATAACTTGTGCTTAAATCGTTGTGTTGTCAATTTCTGTAGACATATAGGAACTCAACATAATTGATGACTATTCAACTTCTATCTTAATTGTGGATGTTTGGTAGAATGGTATTAGTACAATGAAAGTTGGCTTTTATCAGTTTTGTGTTATTCGATTAATATCATCACTGTCACATGCTAAAGGAAATAACAATGACTATTGAAGGAAGTAGTAATGAAGTTGTGATCTCATGAGTGTTTTATTATTGATAATTTGAAGTGTTAATTAAGTGATTAATTAAGTAGTTAATTGTAGTTAAAATTTAGTCAACAATTCTAAGTGTTAGTGTCTTAACATTGAGAAGTAATCATACATTGGTGAGTGAGTCTAATTAGACAATAAATTAGTCTGAGTCTCTGTGGGAATGAACTAGAAAGTATTCTATATTACTTGCGAACGCGTATACTTGCGTGAATATTAGAGTGTGTTTTCACCCTAACAAGTTTTTGGCGCCGCTGCCGGGGACTTGGCGTATTTGTTTAGTTTATGTACTTACCATCATTGGTCATTAGGACTCAGTGATTAGGATGTGGTAGTTACTTATTGTTTCCGGTTATGTTTCAGGTACTTTAGCGAGCGTTTATGCAAACTCGTTCTCGTACTCGCAAGAGGACTTTAGATACAGCTGAGGAGACAGACGAAGTTCTTGATATTCCGGAGAAGTTAGATTTTGAAGATTCGGATTCAGGAACTGAGCGGAAAGAACCAGTAAATATGGGTGATCGTATTGTTCAAGCTGATCCAGCTCTCATGGACTTTTCTCGGCCAAAAATTGATGACATTCAGTCAAGCATTCTTCATCCGGCCATTCAAGCTAACACCTTTGAAATCAAGCCGGGCACTATTCAGATGGTGCAGAATTCTGTTTCTTTTGGAGGAGCGGCGACTGAAGACCCCAACATGCACATAAGGAATTTTGTCGAGATCTGCAGCACTTTTAAGTATAATGGCGTGAATGATGAGGCTATCAAGCTGAGGCTTTTCCCATTCTCACTAAGGGACAAAGCTAAGGACTGGTTACATTCTGAACCAGCTGGGTCCATCACTACGTGACAAGATCTTGCGCAAAAGTTTTTGGTGAAGTTTTATCCAATGGCAAAGACTGCTGCTATGAGGAGTGCTCTTACTCAGTTTGCGCAGCAACCTACAGAATCTATGTGCGAAGCTTGGGAACGCTACAAGGAAATGTTGAGAAAGTGTCCACATCATGGAATGCCTGATTGGATGGTGATCACGGGTTTCTATAATGGTTTGGGGCCCAATCTCGGCCCATGCTCGATGCAGCAGCTGGAAGCGCTTTATGGGCTAAAAGCTATACTGAGGCTTATAATCTTATCGAGACTATGGCTGCAAATGAGCATCAAAACCCAACTCAGAGGATGATGCCTTGTAAGGTAGCAGGTATTCTGGAAGTTGATGCAGCCACCGCTATTGCAGCACAGCTTCAAGCGCTGTCAATGAAGGTTGATTCTCTGGCTACATATGGAGTTAATCAAATAGCTATGGTTTGTGAGCTTTGTGCAGGTTCTCATGCTACGGATCAGTGTTCTCTTGTCAACGAATCTGTTTAGTATGTGAATAATTATCAGTGACAACAGCAGCCTGTGCCAGTGACCTATCATCCTAATAACAGAAATCATCCAAATTTCAGCTGGGGGAATAATCAGAATGCTATTCAGCCACCATATCAGCAAGGAGTGAGTAAACAGTTTAACCCACCTGGATTCCAGCAACCACAACAGTATGCTCAAAGGCAATCATATCCTCAACAGGGAAGTGCAGCTGCACCTACTAGTGCTGATTTTGAGGAACTTAAGCTGTTATGCAAGAGTCAGGCAGTTTCTATCAAGACCTTGGAAAATCAAATCGGTCAATTAGCCAATGCAGTGCTCAATCGTCAACCTGGCACTCTTCCCAGTGACACGGAAGTACCAGGCAGGAAGGAAGCTAAAGAGCAAGTCAAGGCTATTACCTTAAGGTCTGGAAAAGTTGCTGATGCTGAAAAGGCAAAAGAAGGAGAAGCTGAAATTAGAGATGAAGAAGCTAAGCAAAAGGAGAAAGCGGCGGAACCAAGGAAGACTACTATTGAACACACTCTGCCTGAGGGTAATATAGGGGAGAAACAACTCTATCCTCCACCACCTTTTCCTAAGAGATTGCAGCAACAAAAGCTGGATAGACAGTTCGGTAAGTTTCTGGAGGTGTTCAAGAAACTTCACATCAATATACCTTTCGCTGAGGCTCTGGAGCAAATGCCTAGCTATGCGAAGTTTATGAAGAGTATTCTTTCAAGGAAGGTGAAACTGGATGACCTTGAGACCGTTGCTCTCACGGAAGAATGCAGTGCTGTTCTGCAGCAAAAGTTACCGCCAAAACTAAAAGATCCAGGTAGCTTCACTATTCCTTGCACCATTGGCAAGTTGACTTTTGACAAGTGCCTTTGTGATTTGGGAGCAAGCATTAATCTGATGCCGTTGTCGATCTTTAAAAAGTTGGATTTGCCTGATCCAAAACCCACATACATGTCTCTACAATTGGCTGATCGTTCCATTACTTACCCAAGGGGCATAGTGGAGGATGTGCTAGTCAAGGTGGATAAGCTCTTCTTTCCTGTAGATTTTGTTATTCTGGATTTTGAGGAAGATAAGAAGATTCCCATAATCTTGGGAAGACCTTTCTTGGCTACTGGCCGTACCTTGATAGATGTGCAAAAAGGTGAACTTACTATGCGGGTACAAGATCAGGATGTGACCTTCAACGTATTCAAGGCAATGAAATTCCCTACAGAAGATGAGGAATGCTTAAAAGTGGATGTGATTGATTCTGCGGTTACTTCGAAACTCGATCGCATGCTAATGTCTGATGCATTGAAAAAGGCCTTAGTGGGGGATTTTGACAGCGATGATGAAGATGGCAACGAGCAATTACAATATCTGAACGCTTCTCCCTGGAAGCGAAAGCTGGACATGCCGTTTGAATCTCTTGGTACTTCTGACCTCAAGAATGTTGAAGGAAAGCTGTTAGGTCCCAATGTGTTTGTAGAAGGGGGGGTTGAATACAAACGGTACCAAATAATCGAATAAATGCGGAATAAAAAATGTGAAACAAAATTCAAGTTAAATAAAAATATTATTAAACTTGAAAGGTGTTACAACAACTGTATCGATTACAAGGTATTAATCTCAAATCAATTATCACAAATCTAGAATAAATTCGACATGAACTTTTTCTATTTTTGCAATAATTAGAATCAAATGCTAAACGCGATTTGAGATTAAGTTCTAGGGATTTTGATCCGCTAGATTGTTACACAAGAACAAGATAAATAATTCTAGTGGTTTGGATTTAACATTAACAAACTAGAATTTTGATCTTGATGTAAGCAGAGAAGAAAATAAAATGTTTGCTGCGGCTGCTTTCTTTTTGTTCTTGTATTTTGATTGAGTTATTGAAAGTCTTCTGCTTCTTTTTCTTTTTGTATGCAATCCAACAGAATAACTTGAACTGCAATGACAATCCTTTGGCTCAGCAAGACTTTCGGTAGGACAATGGATTGAACTAGCAAGACAATCTGATTGAACTACAATGACTTTCGGTATGACTATTGATTGTCATACCGATTGTCATATTAGTTCAAATCAGATTGTCTTACTGAATTAATAACAGATTTAATCTAATAATAATTCTGATAAGACAATCAACTGAATTAGCATGACTTTCGGTATGACTATTGATTGTCATACCGATTGTCATACTAATACAATCAGTTGTCTTTTTGGAATTAAAACAGATTTTAACCAATTAAAAATTCTGAAAAACCTTAATATTAATTCTGAATTAATTAATCAATTAATTTAATTAATTAAATAAATTAATCTTTGCAGATATAATTTATTCTCTTAATTAAATTATATGACTTAATTAATTAATAGAGAATTAATACTAACCCTGAGCAGCAACCAATCTTCTGAATATCTTCTGAAAATCACTGAAATTATGAATCAATTCCACCACTTCAATGTTGACACTCGATGTACTGTCTGGTTCATGAGTGACTAACTTCCGTGACGTTTCTTCATGTCTTGACTTTGACACTTTGATTTTCTTCAGATTAAATCCTTGTAATTAATGATACTCTCACGAGATCTCTGTCACTTGATTAAATCCACGATCTTGATTTGTATCACTGAGGCATGATCAACTTCTTGAACTTCTTCCAGTGAATTAACTCCTCAAGTCTGTAGATGAACCTTGTTTCTGAATCCTTTGACAGATATTACTTTGCGAGATCTCTCTGACGGTCGATCCACTATTTACTTATTACATTCTTATTTGAGTTGAGTTGAATCCTCGAATATACAAATAGGCTATGACATATGACTTACAATCTCCCCCTATTTGTTTGTTAGACAATAACACACAAATACCTAGAGGATAACTCAACTAACAAATAAGAAAAAGATATAAACATACATGCAAAGTAAATAGCAGAAAAGTTCTGGATGAGATTTAACATTTTCCAGATTCCAAGTAGATGTTCCTCTAGACTGAACATATCTTCAAGTAGTTTCATCTTCATTTGTACAACCACATTTCCTGTTGAGAAGCCCATATCTCTTGCTTCTCCGCCTATGAGAATCAACTGATTAAAGAAGATCACCTTCGTTTTACCACCTCTCTTGTACAATAGGATCCGCAGATAAAAACCAATGGTACTCCCCTAACAGCTTCTTCCCTTACTAGGAAATCACCTTGTGTTTACCACCTCTCCCGTACAATAGGATCCGTAGTTACAAACAACAATGGTGTGGTGTAGTGTACATTTTTAGGATCTTTTTCTTCCTCCCTGCTATTTCTCCCCCTTAGTTGAGGAATCCTCCAAACTATTACTTAAGCTTTTATCTCCCCCTTAAAGAAGGAATGTATGCCGTCGTCTGAAGGAGTTCTCATATTTCACTTGGTTGGAAAAGAAATAACAAGTAGTTTCTTTTTCTACCTCACTGTGAGTGTGTGATTCTGTTTAGTGTACCTCACATGTGTTTCACTCTTCTCTCCACTCGTGTTTACACTCATTCTCACAAGTGTATCACTCTTCTCTCATAGCTCCATAATCCAGCTGTACCTGCAAGGAAAATCACCTTAGCCATCCTTTAAGGAGGTCACAGGTGGTGCAATGGGAGTTCACAAATCCCCATCCTTGTTAAACTCGTCAGATAAATCTGAGTCATAATCTACAAGTTGCTAGTTTCCCTTTTAGGGTTCCAGATTTGAATTCTGGGAAGGTAAACAATGATCCAACGATTTTAGCATAAAGATCAAAGTTCCCTTCTAATGTCTGTGAAGACACTTCCTTGTGACTCATCAGGTAATATCTGAATCATTGTCAACAAGTTGCCGATCTGCACCTATGTCAGATCCACTATCCGCAGATGCATCCAGGGGATTTAAGCCTGGGGAGGTAGACACTGACCACCGACATATGGCTTTTGGATCAGTATCCTCTCCTAACACCTGTAAAGGCAATTGGTCCACTAACGAACCTTGAACAATCGAATCTGACCTTAAAATGGTCGAAACTCTTGTTTCCGTCAACTCATCCTTTGTGTGTGTAACCTCTCCTTGTGCATCAAGAATTGATTATGTTTGAAGTGGTGACACTACATCGGATACCTTGGCCGACAGGCAAAATTCAATAGACTCACCCTGTTGAGAGAATGAATCTAGTAACTGTTTTTGTGCCTTTTCAGCCATTACATCTTTTTGAGAAGATGTATGGGGGCTAGCAGTTGTCTCGGTTTAAATACTACTCATCTATGTATGAGACAGAGCTACTGGGTTGACTACAGAACCTTCCTTATGTGGTGCACTAGGCACTATCTCCCTCACGCTCATTCATACTACATTTAGTGGTAAGAGAGTGTTGGTTGGTTCTGTTTTTGTGTTTGTCTTTACAGTCTGGGATAGACGTTGTGGGTTTTCAACCTCATGACTGTTAATGAAAGAAAGTCATTGGAGACTGAACCTGTAACACAGAATATATGGTAATAGAGAGATAAAATGATTTACAATAGTGATTTCAAAAGATTTTACATGAAATAAGAAATCACTAATGTAGAAAGAAGTTTGATTTTGTTTTTCAATATGAATGAGTTTTTGATAAAACATTGATCACTTAGGGTAAAGTCTAAGTAATTCTCATTCATGTCAAAAGCTTACAAATATCTGCAACATAATGTTAACAACATATCATTGACCGATACTTGTCAAGTACTTTAGATACTAATTGTTATGTTGCATTATCAATATATCACTGCACATATAAAACAATATGATTGTGCCTAATGATAAGATAGTTATTAATATGACGACTCTACTTATTCATATAAAATTATAACTTCTGTTAGAGTGCCATACCATGTCCTTGACGATTGCTTGAGCAGTATACTAGTTCATACCAACCTGAAGTGAGATTGTGAAGAAGAAATTGCATAGTCCAATAGATCTGCAGATGCAAAGTCCATGAACTGTGGTGCCTTGACTTCCTCTTTTGACTTACCAACCAGGAGTACACTTGTACACATCTTACTAGAGTACAATTCCAAGTGTAATGTGCAGCAAGTGCCTGATATGTCGTAATATTCTCAAGTCTCGTCACTGGTGCTATATGTTAGATACTGCTTCCTGATAATAACCTAGCACAATATACAAAATTACAATGATAACATTCCCAGCTTGCAAACAACCATATCCCTCAGATACACCTTTGCTGTTATCTCCAAAGGTAATCAGGGGGCCAGCTTTCTCAATCCACATTTGATAGTAGGGCTCTATCTCCGGTCATATGTCTTGATGATCCACTGTCAAGAATCCACACTACCGGTTACACCTGTTTAATTCCCTGCACTATAAATGGATTAGACCTTCTTCGGAACCCAAACTTGGTTGGGCCCGGCATACTTGTAGAACTGACCTTTGTCAGACAAAACAACATTTTTAATTTTAATGGTCTCAACATTCTCAATGACTGAACATTTGACCTTGTAAACAGCCTTAACAAATTTCTGTTTAAGCTTAGGCACAAATGTCTCCTTTCTAGCCTTAGAAGGACTAGCAGTCTTAGACCTATCATGCTTCTTGTTATTCACATGCTGACGAGGAGTAGTCTTATCATTAGACACATGCTTACCATTAAAATAAGCATACATCATATTAAAAGCACAAGACATACAATTAGCAACACCGCATGCTTTATGAGAGTGATTAACAGCAGGCAATTTATGCATGGTAGACATGGCATTATTGTTATCCAACTCATGTGTGTCTGAGTTAGTCTCAGTTGCTTTCACAACTTTGACTGGAACTTTCGACTCACTTGACTTGGAAACAATCTTCTCATTAGCATGATCCTCAGCACGTATTTCTTCTTGAATAACAGAAGAGGTCGCATCAAATGGTTCAGCAATTGATGCTTTATAGAGGGGTTCATCAACACCCTTAAGCACATGTGGTACTTCCCTCCCTTTAGCACATACATGAGGAGGGGAGTTTATGCCTAATTCTCCAATAGCAGCATTGTAATCATAACCTATTCCAGATGTTTAATTAACAGCTTGCTTACTGTAGAACTCTTTAGCCTTCGAACAAGAATTGAAGTAGGCTCTAACCTTAGTCTCAAGACCGGTGATCTTGTCTTTGAGAATAGTTTCGAGTTTTCTATAACAGTCAACTCTATTCTCTAGAAAAGATACTTGTTCTTTTAATTTGTCTTGATTAATGTGCACAAGTCTTAATTCATTGACCTCTTTCTCAAGGTCTGTGATCTGTAAACTTAACAGTTCATTATCACGACGTGCACAATCTAAGTTACCTCTTAGATGATAAACCATTTCAGCATCAGAAAGTTTTACCTCTATTCTTAACGATAAAGCTTTTCCATCAATAGCCATAAGAGCAAGATTTCCTTCATCTTCATCTTCACTGTCAGTATCATCCCAGCTTCTTCCCTTTGCCAGATAAGCCCTTTCAGAGTTCTTTCTTACTTGCTTTGGCTTCCTACATTCTGTGGCAAAGTGTCCCAACTCATTGCAGTTATAGCATCTGATGGTGCTCCGATCAACCATCCCTGTTTTGTATCCACCACTGCTGGTGTTAAAGGATGAAGATCCACCTTTCTGGAATTTGTTGTAGTTGGACTTGTACTTAAGCTTGGGATTCCTCTTGAATCTGACATGGGAGAATCTCTTGACAATTTGGGCCATTGATTCATCTTCCAATTGCTCCAGCTCTTCCAAGGAATAAAAATCATCACTTGATTGATTTGTAGTAGGAGGATCATATTCTGCTACTAACATATTTTCCTCAGCCTTGGAACACTGTACCATTCTTTCCAATTGTTGAGATTGTTGTTGTTGTTGACCTTCAGCTACAAGTGCATTAGATGTGCTGACCATTCTATCCTTCCCGTAGACTTCCTTCTGTTGAATCTGCTCCAACTCATAAGTTTTTAACACTCCATAGAGCCTGTCCAAAGAAATCTCACTCAGATCTCTAGCTTCTCTAATGGCAGTGATTCTATGTTCAAGATGAGCTGGCAGTGTTAAAAGGAACTTTTTGTTGACCTCCCTGATTGAATAATACTTTCCATTGATGTTCAGGTTGTTGATCAACGCATTGTACCTCTCAAACACTTCAGTAATTCCTTCTCCTGGATTTGATTTAAAATATTCATACTCAGAGGTTAGGATCTCCAACTTGTTCTCCCTAACTTCCTCTGTGCCTTCATTAATTACCTCAATAGTTTCCCACATGTGTTTAGAATTTTTACAGTTCATCACATGTCTGTTCATCAAGGGATCAAGGGAATCAATTAATATTAATTGAAGGCTGGCATCCAAGGAGGCTTCTTCCTTCTCAGCAGGAGTAAAATCTTCGGGCTCTTTTGGATAGGTTCTAGCTTTAGTAGTCACCACACCATCTATTATTACCTCCGGTTCAATAACCATCGGAGTTTTTATACCCTTCTTTAACAAGTTTGAATATTTGGGATTTGCAACTTGTAAAAATAATAACATCTTCTTCTTCCACATGATATAATTCTCTTTATCAAATTGTGGAATTTTAACGGTTCCAACTTTATGTGAAGTCATTATGAATTTTTGAATAAATAAAAATTCAAGGAGTTGAAAAATTACAAAAGTCTAGGATCTTGATTTGTTCGTTAATCAGAAGGCTCTGATACCAATTGTTAGGTCCTAATGTGTTTGTAGAAGGGGGGGTTGAATACAAACGGTACCAAATAATCGAATAAATGCGGAATAAAAAATGTGAAACAAAATTCAAGTTAAATAAAAATATTATTAAACTTGAAAGGTGTTACAACAACTGTATCGATTACAAGGTATTAATCTCAAATCAATTATCACAAATCTAGAATAAATTCGACATGAACTCTTTCTATTTTTGCAATAATTAGAATCAAATGCTAAACGCGATTTGAGATTAAGTTCTAGGGATTTTGATCCGCTAGATTGTTACACAAGAACAAGATAAATAATTCTAGTGGTTTGGATTTAACATTAACAAACTAGAATTTTGATCTTGATGTAAGCAGAGAAGAAAATAAAATGTTTGTTGCGGCTGCTTTCTTTTTGTTCTTGTATTTTGATTGAGTTATTGAAAGTCTTCTGCTTCTTTTTCTTTTTGTATGCAATCCAACAGAATAACTTGAACTGCAATGACAATCCTTTGGCTCAGCAAGACTTTCGGTAGGACAATGGATTGAACTAGCAAGACAATCTGATTGAACTACAATGACTTTCGGTATGACTATTGATTGTCATACCGATTGTCATATTAGTTCAAATCAGATTGTCTTACTGAATTAATAACAGATTTAATCTAATAATAATTCTGATAAGACAATCAACTGAATTAGCATGACTTTCGGTATGACTATTGATTGTCATACCGATTGTCATACTAATACAATCAGTTGTCTTTTTGGAATTAAAACAGATTTTAACCAATTAAAAATTCTGAAAAACCTTAATATTAATTCTGAATTAATTAATCAATTAATTTAATTAATTAAATAAATTAATCTTTGCAGATATAATTTATTCTCTTAATTAAATTATATGACTTAATTAATTAATAGAGAATTAATACTAACCCTGAGCAGCAACCAATCTTCTGAATATCTTCTGAAAATCACTGAAATTATGAATCAATTCCACCACTTCAATGTTGACACTCGATGTACTGTCTGGTTCATGAGTGACTAACTTCCGTGACGTTTCTTCATGTCTTGACTTTGACACTTTGATTTTCTTCAGATTAAATCCTTGTAATTAATGATACTCTCACGAGATCTCTGTCACTTGATTAAATCCACGATCTTGATTTATATCACTGAGGCATGATCAACTTCTTGAACTTCTTCCAGTGAATTAACTCTTCAAGTCTGTAGATGAACCTTGTTTCTGAATCCTTTGACAGATATTACTTTGCGAGATCTCTCTGACGGTCGATCCACTATTTACTTATTACATTCTTATTTGAGTTGAGTTAAATCCTCGAATATACAAATAGGCTATGACATATGACTTACAAAAGCTCAAACCATCAATAGAGGAAGCACCTACCTTGGAGCTCAAGCCATTACCTGAACACTTGAGGTATGCTTTTTTAGGTGATGCATCTACTTTACCTGTTATTATTTCATCTGACCTTTCAGGTAGTGAGGAAGACAAGCTCTTAAGGATTTTGAGAGAATTCAAATCGGCTATTGGATGGACCATAGCAGACATCAAGGGGATAAGTCCTTCATATTATATGCATAAAATTCTGCTAGAGGAAGGTAGTAAGCCGACTGTTGAACAACAGCGCAGACTGAATCCTATCATGAAGGAGGTGGTGAAGAAAGAAATTCTGAAATGGCTGGATGCAGGCATCATTTATCCTATTTCTGACAGTTCGTGGGTGAGCCCCGTACAATGTGTACCTAAGAAAGGAGGTATCACTGTGGTAGCAAATGAAAAGAATGAGCTCATCCCCACTCGAACAGTTACAGGATGGAGAGTATGCATGGATTATCAAAAATTGAACAAAGCCACAAGGAAGGATCACTTCCCTCTTCCATTTATTGATCAGATGCTTGACAGGTTGGCTGGTCATGAGTATTTTTGTCTTCTGGATGGCTATTCAGGGTATAATCAGATTTATATTGCACCAGAGGATCAGGAAAAGACTACCTTCACTTGTCCATTTGGCACGTTTGCTTTTCGCAGAGTTTCGTTTGGGTTATGTGGTGCACCGACCACTTTTCAGAGATGTATGATGGCTATATTCTCTGACATGATTGGAAATAATGTCGAAGTGTTCATAGACGACTTCTCCGTCTTTGGACATTCATATGATGAATGTTTGAATAATCTTCGCGCCGTACTCAAAAGGTGTGTGGAAACTAATTTGGTGCTCAATTGGGAGAAATGTCATTTTATGGTGCGTGAAGGCATTATTCTTGGGCATAAGGTCTCTAACAAGGGTCTGGAGGTGGACAAGGCCAAGGTGGGAGTCATTGAAAATCTTCCACCACCTAATTCTGTGAAAGGAATCCGTAGTTTTCTTGGTCATGCAGGTTTTTATCGGCGATTCATCAAGGACTTTTCAAAGATATCTAAGTCGTTGTGCAATTTGCTTGAGAAATATGTACCTTTCAAATTTGATGATGAATGTTTGGCGGCATTCGAGACTCTCAAGAAGAGTTTGATCACTGCACCAGTTATTACAGCACCAGATTGGAAAGAACCGTTTGAGATGATGTGTGATGCGAGTGATTATGCGGTAGGTGCAGTTCTGGGACAGCGCAAGAAAAATCTCTTCCATGTGGTCTACTATGCGAGTAAGACCTTAAATGGGGTCCAAATGAACTACACCACTACTGAGAAGGAGCTCTTGGCTATAGTCTTTGGTTTCGAGAAATTTCGATCTTATCTACTTCGTACTAAAGTAACAGTATTCACTGATCATGCGGCCATTCGCTATCTGGTTTCCAAGAAGGACTCGAAGCCGGGACTCATTCGTTGGGTGCTTTTACTTCAGGAATTTGAGTTAGAGATCAAGGATAGAAAAGGTACTGAGAATCAAGTAGCTGACCATCTCTCTAGGTTGGAGAATCCCGATTCTACTTCACAAGATAGGACATTAATCAATGAATCTTTTCCGGATGAGCAGTTGTTTACAGTTCAGGAGGAAGAACCATGGTTTGCAGATATTGTAAACTATCTCGTCAGCAATGTAATGCCTCCTAAATTGACCTCAGCTCAAAAGAAGAAGTTTCTGCATGAGGTGAAGTGGTATATGTGAGATGAACCATATTTGTTTAGACAGGGAGCTGACCAGATCATCAGGAGATGTATCCCATTCTGTGAGACGGAGGGGATATTACGAGACTGCCACTCCACGGTTTATGGTGGACACTATGGTGGTGAGAAGACGGCAGCTCGTATTCTGCAAGCAGGTTTTTTCTGGCCTACTTTGTTTAAGGATGCTCATCAGTTTGTTTTAAGGTGTGATCGTTGCCAAAGAGTGGGAAATTTGACGAGAAAGGATGAGATGCCGTTAAATGTGATGCTTGAAGTCGAGGTCTTTGATGTTTGGGGAATCGATTTCATGGGGCCTTTTGTCTCGTCTTGCAATAATCAGTACATCTTGCTGGCAGTCGATTATGTCTCAAAATGGGTAGAAGTCAAAGCTTTACCGACAAATGATGCAAAGGCAGTGCTAAATTTTCTTCATAAGCAGATTTTCACAAGGTTTAGAACACCTCGGGTAATCATAAGTGATGAAGGGTCGCATTTCTGCAACCGTAAGTTCACTTCTATGATGCAGCGTTATAATGTGAATCATCGAGTGGCTACTGCCTATCATCCGCAAATAAATGGTCAAGCGAAAGTGTCTAACAGAGAGATCAAGCGCATTCTAGAGAAGGTTGTTTGTCCGTCAAGGAAGGATTGGTCTTTAAAGCTCGATGAAGCTGTTTGGGCTTACAGAACAACATACAAAACTCCACTTGGTATGTCCCCATTTCAGTGGTGTACGGTAAGGGATGTCATCTACCTGTGGAGCTTGAGCATAAGGCCTACTGGGCATTGAAAAAGTTGAACCTGGATTTAGATGCAGCTGGTAAGAAAAGAATGCTTCAGCTTAATAAACTTGATGAATTTCGACTTCAAGCGTACGAGAATGACAAAATGTATAAGGAAAAGGTGAAGAGGTGGTACGATAGGAAGCTACATCCTAAGTTATTCGTGCCAGGGCAACAAGTTCTCTTATTCAACTCTCGTCTCCGACTTTTTCCTGGGAAGTTGAAATCGAGGTGGTCTGGACCTTTTATTGTCAAAACTGTGTTTCCACATGGAGCGGTGGAAATTTTTGAGAATAATCCGGACCAAGCATTCAAGGTTAACGGTCAGCGTTTGAAGCACTACTATGGGGACATGGCAAACCGAGAAGTGGTTAGTGCCATTTTGTTGACTACTTGAGAAAGGTACGCAACGTCAAGCTAATGACGAAAAAGAAGCGCTGCGTGGGAGGCAACCCATGATTTGTTGTTACAGGAACCCTTAGAAGTTAATAACCTATCCAAAAACACAAAAAAATCAGAAAAACGGGGCTGAAATTTTTTTTTTCCAGTGACCCCCTGAGCGCCCGCTCAGCTTTGCTGAGCGATCGCTCAGGGGTCGACTGCCAGAAAATTTTTTAAGTTCATAAAAAAAAAATCAGAAAAATAAAAAAAAAACCAATTTTAGCCCATAAACCCATGATTTGTTCCCACTACCCCATCATTGTAACCCTTAATTCCCAACCCAAATCTAATTTAACCTATTCCACACCCTATATATACATACACATATCCTACATATCTCCCACAAACTTCCTACACTTAAACTCTCTCCCAAGCACCAAAACTCAGTTCTTAAACACTTTTATTGGAGAATCAAAGGCACCCAAGAGAGCACAAACTATCGATAGCAGCAGCACAGTCCCTACTGCTGATTCATCAAGGGGTACTGCTGCAAGGCCTCGGTTGCCTGACAGAGCTGCGGAGGAGGAGTACACTAGGCTTTTGGGGAAGCCGATTCTGAAGGAGAGAGGGTTTTTACCATCGGGGAGGGATGGTGAGTTGTTACCCATGATTGCAGAGAAGGGGTGGATAACTTTTTGTGAGTCGCCCGAAGCAGTGCCGATGAGCGTGGTTCGCGAGTTCTATGCGAACGCGAAGGCCGAAAAGAATGGGTTTTCTGTGGTCCGAGGGCTGACGGTTGATTATCACCCTGCGGCGATTCGCCGTGTGATTGGACAGCGAGAGAGGAAGCCCGAGGAGGAGAACTGGAATGAGAAGACTGCTGAGGATTTTGACTTGGATTTGATTTGTGCGACTCTCTGTAGGCCGGGCACAGTTTGGACCTTCAAGACCGGCACTAATGAGTATCGTCACTTCCCGGCGATCGCTATGAACAGGTATGCCCGTGCATGAAATGCATTTATTTGTGCTAATATTTTGCCTTCATCGCATGCACACGAGGTCATAGTTGAGAGAGCACAGTTGTTGTGGGGAATTCTTAATGAGGAGTACTATGTGGACCTTGGTGAGTTTATCTACCAAGGAGTTTTGAAGTTTTTGAGGGGAGCTAAGCATATGAACATCCCTTATGCATCCACGGTTACGAAGCTGTACCGAGCAGTAGGAGTGAACTGGCTGGCTCATGAGCAGTTGCAGTTGCCGGCAGCTCCGATTGATTCTGGGACTCTGAATGGGATGCAGGAGTGGACTGGTGGTGAGCCCGAGGAGCATGGGCTGGGTTATCATCTTCCAGGAGGGCGTCCAGCACGAGGTGCTACTATGGCTAGGCCTGGGCGTGATGAGGCTGGTTCTTCGAGAGCTCAGGAGGGTGCTGGGATGGCTGATACCCAGTATAGGAGGCTTTCAGGGCGGATGGATGCCATGTACGAGACGCAGAGCAGGTTTGCTCAGGAGCTCACCCTTGCGTTAGGGACTGCTTCTCGGGGCCTTGGAGCTGATATCCAGTGGCCAGTTTTTGGTGAAGACTCTGCATACCCGCCGCCTGATACTCCACCCACTGAGGGTGATGATGATGATGATTCCGAGTAGGTATACCCTGTGTTCCTTTCTACTACTTTCACTGGGGACAGTGAAGATTTTAAGTTTAGGGGTGGTAGTTAAGGAATACTGTGTGTGTGTCATATAGCTGCATATTCATGATAGTTTAGTTTATATAGTTGCATAATTTAGGCCATATAGTTTTTTTATATAGCTTTATTTGTTTATCATGTCATGTAGCTCATGCATTTACCATGATCCCTTTTGCGATGATTTATCGACTGAATTGTGATATTGATGCGAGTGTAGTGATAGCATTAAAGTGATATTAAGTCGTGTAGGTTGATATGCATGCTAGAAGCACTTGTAATTTTACTAAGTCTTAGAGAATGCGTAAGGGCTAGATTGTTGTTATGATTTGATTGTTTTCGAGGTTAATCTATTTATTATGCTTAGAATTCGATAATAGGTTCTTAGTGATAAAGGCATGAAAAAGAAAAAATTGGAGTAAAAAATGGAATTTGTTGCTAGTTGTGGCTAGGCGTCAAATGGCTAGTAGCCGGCTCGCATGTTGTGCGAGTAGTCCAGGGTTAAGCAAGATGGAGCGAAATGCACTTGCTTAGAAATTTTATAAAAAAAAAAGATAAAAAAATATATATAATAATTTTTGTGGTGTTTATGCATAATTGATCAGGAGTGGGCTATTTGGTATTCGAGTTATTAAGTTCTTAGGGGACTTTGTGCCTAGTGACCTAAGGCTTTTAGAGTCTGGGATCCGCTAACCTAACGCTCGTTACATGGATACCATTGTATAAGTCTTTTGTGGACCTCACTCATTGCACGGTCAAATAAGCATTTGTGTTGTGAATAAAAAGCATGATTCCGTAATAAGCTCCAGAATTCTTGTAGTGTTGTATGTCACTTTGTGCCTAGAATTTTTATTCTTTGTATAATCATGTGATTGCCTTGAGGATAGTCGAGTCATAATAATTGGTCTAGTTCCGAAGCATATCTGTTAAGCATCTGCACACACCACGTTTCTGGCTGTATGTTCGTTTGCATGAGTTTATTGATCTTTAGTCGTCTAACTGCATTTGTTGAGATGTTGCAATTTGGTTGGTTCGTTCGTAGTAAGGGGGATCGCTGCATTTTCATATAGATTGCATTCATGCATGTTTTTATTTCTTTTTGAGTCTGTGACGCTTGAGGACAAGCATCGATTTAAGTTTGGGGTGTGATAAGTGGCATTTTATACCACTTAGAACATCTTAAAATGGCTTAAATTGGTGCATTGAAATCAAGTATTTTGTGTATTTGATGCGTTTTTCTAGTGTTTATGCATTTCAGGGTATTAGTTGCATTTCGGAGGAGTAATCATCAAGAATAAGCCTTGGCATGTGTTCATTATTGAGAGAGGGAAGAAATGGGCAGATTACGGCGAAGAAACGGAGCAAACTCAGGAATTTTCCAGAAAGGTCCTGAGCGCCCGCTCAGCAATGCTGAGCGGCCGCACAGGAAGCTGAGCGCCTGCTCAGCTATGCTGAGCGGCCGCGCAGGGTCGGAAAAAAAGATAATTTATTTTAGGACTTCTATTTTTGTTTGGCTTCCACTTCTATATAATCTGAGTTTTATGGGACTATTATATAAGTAGATTTGGAGACGTTTTCAAGGGAGAGGATCGTGGTATTACGCAAGGAGCGAAGGAGATAAGGAAGAAGACCGTTTTAGTACACAGCAACGAAGAGGAAGCATATTTTCTTGTGATTCTTGTTTCGTTATAACGTTGGATGCTAGTTTTCTTACTTTGAACCTATTTACTCTTGTGACGTACTCTGATTTAATATAATTAGTTTAGTTATTATTTTCTTGTGTTTGTTTATCATGATTTCATATGAACCCATGATGACGATAAGTGCTATTATGGGCTAATCGTGATCATGAGGTTGCAACGGATTTACTATGGAATTCTTTAGTTAATTGTTTAATACTTTAGTGTGTGATGATTGTATGATATCTAGTATTGGTTGTGCGTATTCGTCTTATGTGCATCGCGAACATATAAGATAGGGTGTTAATCTCTTGTGAAGCGACGGTGGATCTTGAGATTTAGAACTTGCCATGCTAGCATAGGTTCATGTACGTTGTGCATGATTAGTGGGTAACTCTAACAGTTTTATTTGCCCTATGTAATCAAAAGGAATAACTTGTGCTTAAATCGTTGTGTTGTCAATTTCTGTAGACATATAGGAACTCAACATAATTGATGACTATTCAACTTCTATCTTAATTGTGGATGTTTGGTAGAATGGTATTAGTACAATGAAAGTTGGCTTTTATCAGTTTCGTGTTATTCGATTAATATCATCACTGTCACATGCTAAAGGAAATAACAATGACTATTGAAGGAAGTAGTAATGAAGTTGTGATCTCATGAGTGTTTTATTATTGATAATTTAAAGTGTTAATTAAGTGATTAATTAAGTAGTTAATTGTAGTTAATATTTAGTCAACAATTCTAAGTGTTAGTGTCTTAACATTGAGAAGTAATCATACATTGGTGAGTGAGTCTAATTAGACAATAAATTAGTCTGAGTCTCTGTGGGAACGAACTAGAAAGTATTCAATATTACTTGCGAATGCGTATACTTGCGTGAATATTAGAGTGTGTTTTCGCCCTAACACTACCCTCTACTAATGATTGATATCCTGATTGATGACACTTTTGGGCATGAGATGTTAAGTTTCATGGATGGCTTCAGCGATTACAATCAGATCAAAATTCATAAGGATGACATCGGCAAGGTATCTTTCATAACTCATTTCGGTGTCTTTTCCTATCTTGTTATGGATTTTGAACTAAAGAATGTAAGAGCCACTTATCAAAGATTGGTGAATAAGATATTTGCTCATCGAATCGGAAAAACTATGGAGGTCTATGTCGATGATAACTAGTCAAAATCCTAGCCAAGGTCGATCACATCGATCGCTTCAGAGAAGCGTTCGAAGTGCTGAGGCACCATAAGATGATGTTAAACTCTGCTAAGTGCGCCTTCGGTATTGATTCTGGAAAGTTTTGGGGTCACATGGTCTCGAAGAGAGGAATCGAGGCCAACCTTGAAAAAATCAAATCCATCCTAGATATGGAGCCTCCACACTCCATAAAAGACGTTCAAAAGTTGACATGGAGAATTGCGGTCGTGGGGAGATTCATCTCCAAGTCAGGAGATAAATGCCTACCCTTCTTCAAAATTCTAAAAAAGGTGAAGAATTTTGAGTGGACTACTAAAAGCCAAGAAGCCTTTGAACAACTGAAGAAGTACATGACTGAAGCCCCGTTGTTGGCGAAACCAAGTCCAGATGACATCTTTTACTTATACCTTGCGGTCTCTGAATAGGCTGTGAGCGCCGCCTGTCTACTATATAAGCAAAGTGCTCCACGGAGTCGAGTTGAACTACTCCGCCACCGAGAAGTTTACACTCGCCCTCATAATAGCCTCGAGGAAGCTACGACCATTCTTCCAAAAATATAAGGTCGAAGTCCTGACGGACCAACCTCTGAGAAATATCCTCCATAGCCTGAAAGTATGTGGAAGGCTCATCAAGTGGGCAATTAAGTTGGGTGAATTTGATATCAAGTATAAGCCTCAGACAGGCATTAAGGCTTAAACATTAGCACACTTCATGGCCGAATGCACCATTAACGACCAAGAAGTTGGGGGACAAGAGATAGTACACCCAGAAGAAGGAGGGAAGGAGAAAGACGAAGACTTGACTCTAAAGGAGTATTCGGTTCTCCATTTTGACTGAGCGTCCAAAACAAAATATAGTGGTGCAGTCCTGGTCTTAAGAAGCCCCGAAGGGTTCATTATCGAGTATGCTTTGAAGTTGAACCTCCCAATTACAAATAACGAAGTAGAGTATGAAGCTTTGATAGTCGGCTTAGGCCTGGCTAGAGCCGTGAGGGCTAAGAATCTTAAAATTTGTGGAAAATCAAGACTTGTTATTGCCCAAGTCAATGGGGAGTTTGAGGCTAAAGATGAAACCATGGACAAGTACCTGAGGGTCATGAAAGGAATGCTGACTCAATTTGATGAATGGTACGGAGACTATGTTCCAAGATAGGAGATGACTAAGGTCGATGCCCTGTCCAAGTTCACCTCGTCTGAAATCGAGAACTATCCGAGGAGTATCTACTTCCCGATGATTCCCATGAGGCACACAAGTTGTCGGTATGAACATTAAGGTATTCTCTGATCGAAGACCTTATGCACAATAGTGTTGGTGAGACTGTGTAGCTGTATGAACAGTTATGTGATAACTCAACATGAGAACACCACTAGAACATGACAGGTTAATAATACTACGACTACACAAGAAATTAGAAGAAATGAAGACAAGGCAAATACAAAGAATCAAAAGATTAGAAGAAATCTTGAAGTCTGTCTATAGGTCACTGAAAGAAGCTCATTAATATGATCATGCCTCAGTGAAGAATACAGGTTATAGAATTTCAGGGTTTCAGAAATGATAAAGATTTAGTGTATAAGTGCTACCAGAAGATTTCAGTGTATTAGCATTGATTGAAGATAGACAGTGTTCGAAGCATAGGAATCTGAAGAATTGAAGACAAGGTATAGACATAGGTTAAAGAAGACAGATGCAGTCTTGAAGTTATACTCACTGACAAGATTTCATTTGTATGTTCAAGCGTCAGTGAAGAATAGTGAATGAAGCATTCAAGAATATAGTGACAATGAAGATGTTATCTAAAGTACCATAAAGAATTCCAGTGAAAGTACATTTATTTATTGACAATCAGTTTCTGAAGCGATAAAGTTGTTGCAATCTTAACAATGTAATCAAGGCTATAATGCGAAGACCTGAATCAGAGTTAGTCTTCTGTGAACCAGACACGTTGCACTAGGCGTCAACAGCTCGTGAAAGGAATTTGGGTATTAATTTTAGAAGAATTGTTAAGTTGAGGAATGTACTTGGATTGAATGTTTATCTGTTAAAGTACGAGAAGAGGTGCGCGGGATATACAGCTAAACTGTTCGAGGGATTGGCCAAGTTCAAAGTTTAATTGTTTAATTGAATAAATTTATTTAATGAACTTTAATATAATTTATTTAATAAACTTAAAATGATTTATTTTATAAAATTTAAATAAATGTTTATTTTTTATAAATTTAAATTTGTTTATTTATATAAGTTATATTTAAATTTATTTTATAAATTAATTTAGTTACAATTTAAACTTAAATAAAAAGAAAAGAAAATAAAACAAAACAAAACAAAAACAAAAAAAACAAAACAATAAAATCAAAATAAATCAGGAAACCTGGTCGCAGGTTACAAACTTGCAAAAATATACTAAGTACAAGACTTGTACTTAGTCGCAGGTTAACAATAAACCTAGCACTCTCTCCTGGTCGCCAGTTGGTGTTAAATTACCGGTCGCAGGTTAAAGCTTTGTGAAAATAAGCTAAGTAAAAGATTCCCTCCTTGGTCGCAGGTTACAAAAGAATATACCCGGTCAAAACTTACTCCTCAACCACATCTTTGTTGAACATTCAATTAATTTGTATGGTTTAATCTCAACCACATATTTTAATTGATATAAGTCTACACAGCAGCAAAAACAATTAAGCAGTTCTGTTTATCTTCTCTTCCAAAGAGCTGAAGATTTACAGCAAACAGATACAGAGGAGATACACACACAAATCCATATCAGTTATTCTTCTCACCGTAGTAACGTTATAATGCCCGATTTAACTCTTGTATATTCTTAGGGATATTATAAACGTTACCCGGTAATTAAATCCTTAGACAAATAAAAGCTAGATCATTGTATCGGATTTAATTTATTGATCTTTGTAGAAGCTAGGAACTTTGTTGTTTTTAGATTGTAGTCGGTTAATTTATTTACCGAAGTGTAGCAAAACCCCTCGCGGATTTATATATAAATATATATTTCCCCGAATTATGTTCCTCGTTTTATTGTTCCAAACACTATTCACCTCAAAAACACGGAACCACTAACCGAGCACTAAATTTTATATCCGCAAAAGATTCGAAATAATTTTTTAATTTAGTGATTATCGTATTCAACCCCCCCTACTACGATAATTCGGGACCTAACAATTGGTATCAGAGCCGACTGATTGATACACAAATCAGGTGCCTTAAATTAATTTATTTTATTAATTTTTATTTACATAAATTTATTTTATAAAATTGATTTAACAAATTAATTTTATAAATTTAATTTAAATAAGTTTATATGAACTTAATTTAAATGAATTTATTTATAAATTTGATTAAATTAATTTATTACTAAAATTTTAGTAAACAAAAAATTATTAACTTAAATCTATTTTTGAGTCTGTTTTTCAGAATTATGAGCTGCCATTTTGTTTTTGTCTCCACAATCCGAATTCTGTTCCTGCCAATTCTGAGTGTTGTAATAAAAAAACAAAAGAATAAATAAAAAGGCGTACATTTAGCACCTCCATTTTTTTTGTTAATTGGTTGAGCAACTCAAACAAAACAAGGTAGAAGCATGCGCAGGAAGCACATGCGCGCTAATCAATTGGCATCTCCAGTGCACGCGCAGAGTAAGGTTTCAGTTGATTTTATAGACAACGCGCCGTAGAAAATAGGACGGTCGCCAGTTAGAAGGCATGCAAAAACAAAAGGCTGAGTCGCCTTTTAGAAAAAATGGTAGGTCGCAGGTTGGGACTTTGGCAAAAACAGAAATCAACTATAAAATACAAGTCACAGGTTAGCAAAAAGAAGTTATGGTCTCCAGTTAGCACTTAAGAAATTTTGTAGCCCCTAATTTTTATTTTCTGATTTCTTTATTTTTTCATAAAATTTAAAATTCTTAAATTTAAATTTTTCTTAGATAATAATTTACGTCTTATTTAATTTTTAAGTAAATTCAAAATTCTTGAAAATTAGATTTACGTAAATATTTATTTTTGATTAATTTATTTTCTAAGAAAATTAAAATTTTGGAGATTTAAATTTCTCTTAAATATTAAATTAAGGGTACTGAAAGTATTGGTAGACTCAATATTCCTCCATCTTTTAAAGTTGATTTTAATCTTTCGAAGAAAACGAAGACCATATGCTATTCAGATGGAAAATTCCCGAACACGGAATTTGAAGATAATGGTTTTCTTGTTCCAATGAAACTGATTTCAAGACCTACTGAAGAAAATTGTGGAAGTTCCTCAATGACTAGGAAACCACTGGATTTTCAGATGCGGGAAAAGAATGAAATTTCTACGGGTACAATTTTTCTCGAAGATTTTAAGAGAACTCTAATGATTCCAGATTATATAGTCACACAGTGGTTTGTACCAATGCTACATATGTATGGAAATCATAGAGATCATAAAGGCATGAATTGAGGAGGTCAGAGAGAATAGTGGGGACATACAAACATCTCAGTTTCATGCAGTAAAGTTGGAACCTCGGGACAAAATGTAAGAGTTACTGATAGCTGAATCAGAGGAAGCTTAGGTAGAAGTACTTGAGGGACCGGATGTCAGGGCAGTGTTTCACATATCAGGGAAGTTTAGTCGCATCAGATTCACAAGGAGTACATAAGCTATATCCAAGGATCAAGCCTATCTATTCTGAAGCAGAGACTTTTACAAATTCAGTTCAAGAGGTGATTACAAGACTGAAATTAGGACATAAACAAGATTTGATAGCTACAGGTATGATAAACAATATGTGTCAAGTAACTATCAAGGGTTTTGCTACAACAGATGTAACCCCCCCAGATCCGGGGTCGGGGATCCGGGTCGTCACGGTCTTTCTTTCCACAATATCACTTCACTTAATTAATAATAATAACCTTATGCTGTGACCCCACACTAACACACACCACAACCCGTTATAGTCTCAGAGATGAAATTTAAATAAGTACAAGTCTTTGAATCCACAATTTAAAAGTTATTACAACCCAAAATGATTACTTGATAAATTTACAGTTAATTGCCATTATCTGCCACAAGTTATAATTATACATAATTGATTCTCAAAAGTAGATGGTCTGATCTACAATAGATCTACCTCTGCAGCTATAGCAGCTACAATATCAACGGGAAGACGCGGGACGCTTCCCACGCGCTTGCGCTGGGTCTGCTGGAGTCTGGCCATCTTTCCTAACTGTTGTTGTGTGATGAAGAAATAAAGCAAGGGTGAGCAGCAAGCCCACCAAAATAATATGTATAATGATTTACAATATATGAGCCTACTCATAATACTCATGAAAGTCTTGGTCAAAAGAAATGAACCAAGTTTGATATCTTAATGCGATGAAATCGCAAAATATTCAGTATATATACATATATACTTTTCAAAATATTGGAAGTCCTCTTCCATGCATAATATACACAAAGTCCCAGTGTATAACTGTATAAAAAAATATCGTTGCAAGGTGATCTCATATATCTAACCTTGTCTCAACGTTTTTTTTTCTGAAAATCTTTGTCATTCATAAGACAATTATTAATTAGATATAAGTTTAAAAGATGAGGTTACCAAATACCCCAATATACTTATATCTTTCCCAATACTACTTGAACTACCACCGTTCAAGTTATAATCAGTTTCAAAAGTTCATCACATAGATGAGACTACAAGACAAGATTTGAATAGATTCAATCTTTGAAATATTATTGAATGAAAAAGTTATGAGATACTTTATTTAGTTCCGATATATATATATCCACATATATATATCTCTAAAACATTTCCTGGAACCTCTGTTATGTAAAGTATGAACAGAGTTGCAATATCCAATGAATTTGGAAGGAAAAGAAAACCTTTGGCATAAACCAGATATCTTGCTGATCAGGCAAAGATACCCATTAGTAACCTTTTCTACTAGTAGATGGACGAATTCCCCACTGGTCATCACCCTGGTCATAATTAGGACCTTATGCTGGACTGCCACTCAGCCACTTATGCATTTGATGGACTCCCACTGAGCCACTTACACTATCATGGACGCCCACTGAGCCCATGTTGCTTATGCCGACTCAATAGATGGACTTACTTCCCGAACGATGGGCAAGTAATCAAGATGTTTTCTCAAAACAGCAACCTCGTTGCGAATGTAAAATACACCACTGAGCCGGATCCCTCAAGTTTTGAACGAGTATTTAAATCCCCTTTAAAAGGAAGATCTTAAATATAAAAATGAGTTTTGGGATCCGCTCTATCTTTTAAAAATCATTTTGAAGACTCGAAAACACTTTATAGAGTGTTTGGAGTAAAGCTGATTTAATGAAGTAAATCAGTCCCCAGAATATTTAGAAAATGACTGAATATTATTAATTAAATAATATTCCCATAAAGAATAATCTTTATAAAAATAATTGAAGTAGAAGTATTGAAATTTATACTTGAAACGAGTATTAAATAACCAAAGATATACTTATATAAAAGTATTATCTTTATTTGAATAATCGAAAATAAGTTTGATTATTTACACCTTATTCTTTAATAAAATAAAGAATATATTTCAGCAAATAATCGGAGTCATAGATCCTCAAATGAATATTCAAAAATATTCATTAAATAATATAAACTGAGTCATAAGCCCTGGAATGAATATTCAAATAATATTCAATAAATAATATAAAAGAGTCATAAGTCCTCGAATGAATATTCAAAATAATATTCAATAAATAATATAAAGGAGTCATAAGTCCTCGAATGAATATTCAAGATAATATTCATTTAATAAATAAGCTGAGTCATAATACCTCGAATGAATATTATAAATAATATTCATTAAATAAAATAAAGGAGTCATACATCCTCAAATGAATATCCAAGTAATATTCAATAAATAATATAAAGGAGTCATAAGTCCTCGAATAATATTCGAAATAATACTCAATAATAAAATAAAGTTTAAAGTTATCGAATAAACCTTATTCGTTTAATAGTTTGGAAAAACTATAACCATATATATATATAAATATATATA